>NC_085039.1:7262796-7392202 GCF_963692335.1 Osmerus eperlanus | reverse complement strand
GGAGGCCTCGTCCACTTTGAGAAGCGTAGAAGGGTAAGCACTGCCCCCTGGTGTACAAACGCCTCTACCAAGCCTCAAACATAGCTACCAAGCATACCACACAGAAATGCTTCTAGTGATGGCAATCCACCCATAGTCTTGACCCGTGGTGTTTTCTTTTGTTTTTCTCTTCCTCTTCCCCCCCCCCCCCGCTCTGAAACCAGGAGTTTGAGATCCTGTCCCAGATCCGCCAGCTGCAGGCCTCCTGCTCCCAGTACAGCCTGCCCCAGCGTGAACACATCTCCTCCTGGCTACAGGCTCACTCCCTGCTCTCCGACCAGGAGAGGTGAGGCACAGTCCAGCCCATACACACACACACACACACCTACACGGTCCAGCCCACACATGCACCCTGGTCTCAAACCAGGAGAGGTGAGATAGTGTCCAGACAGCCCGGCCCAAACACACACACACAAAACAGTCAATGGTTGTTACTAGCCTGTGTGTTGGACCTTCCCCCCCCGATCTCAGAACCTACCTGAATCCAAAAAATATTTAGACATTCCACTACTTCAATTTGCTTGTTGGCAGTGAAGCGTCTCAGTTGTCATCTCACCCTTCCCTTCACACATTCCTCACCTCTCCTCTCCTCCGGGTCAGTTATGAGCTGTCTCGGTACCTGGAGCCCCCGGTGGACCCCTGCCCCAGCTCCCCCTGCTCCTGGAGCCACCGCCTGCTCAACAAGAAGCTCACCTCGTGAGTCTCCCACCAGCCGCGTTTACACAGAGCTCACGTCTAGACAGAGCTCACGTCTAGACAGAGCTCACGTCTAGACAGAGCTCACGTCTAGACAGAGCTCACGTCTAGACACAGATCACGTCTAACACAGAGCTCACACACAGCTGAACTCTCACACTATTCACATATCAGAGCTCAAACTCTAGGTTTTTGGTGCTTGTTTCATCAAAATAACTTATTTCCTGTGTGCGTGTGTGCGCGTGTGTGTGTATGCAGGTTGCTCTCCGTCAACGACAGCTCCAGCAGGAAGACGCACGCCGACCAGATCAGTGTTTCGTCCTCGGGCTCCAGCAGCTCAGAGATGGAGGACCTGTCCTCCACCCCCCAGCCCTCCCCTCTCAGGCTCAAACTCCAGGTAAGGCTCCTCCAGGCACGCTCATATCAGACTCCCCACCGCCGCTGCAACGGCTCCACCTGCTGGAGGGATGTCAGATATTTATTCACAAAGGAAAGGAAAGCTTTCATTTTTGCGATGGGACATATAGGGGAAAAGTCCAGTCAGCCCTTTGCAAACATCGCATCGATAAATAAATATGACAGAGTACCCTGGGAAGGGTGTTGCTCAGTGGTTAGAGCACTTGAATGCAGACCAAGAGGTCGCAGGTTCCAATTCCCCCTGTACTTCTTAAGTCACTTTGGATTAAAGTGATAAAAGAATACATAATAAAAAAACGAACTAAGACGATGAATAATAATAAATCGACGAGTGTTCATTTGTATTGGAAGTGTTGTCACCCTCTGTTGTCGTTCTCTTCCTTGTCCTCTCCAGTCCCTGTCAGGCTCCCTCCATGACGTGGCCGAGGACGACTTCTCCTCCTCCTCGTCCTCCTCCTCCTCCTCTTCCACGTCCTCCTCCCCGACGCCCTCCACCTCCTCCTTCAGCTCCTCGCAGGCTGACCTCAGCTCCTCCACCTTCTCCTCCTCCATGGCGCTGAGTCCAGAGCCCTCCACCTCCTCCTCCTCCCAGCCCTCCCTGCCCGTCTACAACAGGCAGGTGGCCGACTCCTGCATCGTCCGGGTCAGCGTGGAGTTCAGTAACGACTGCAACGTCTACAAGAGCATCCTGGTGGGTCACCCGTTACGGGAGCAGGCAGGTGCCCGAGGGGCCTGTGGGGAGAGTAGCGAGCTGGTTCACACCTCCAGGATGTCGACCGGCTCTGAATCTGTCGGAACAGGTCTAGGGGAGCTGGGCGTTTGCTAGTGACCGAGTCTAAACACGCTTACAGATAAGATAGCAGGGATACTTTAATGGGATACTTTCAAGGATACTTGAGAGATACTTACAATGGATATCGGGACACTTGGGGGGGATTTCATGCAAAACCATTTTGACCTGCGTGTCGTCATTCACCCCCCCCCCCCCCTCCTCTCCTGCTCCCCAGCTGACCAGCCAGGACCACACTCCCCAGGTGATCCAGCGGGCCCTGGAGAAGCACAACCTGCAGGGCGTCAGCTGCCACGACTTCAGCCTCAGCCAGCTGCTGTCCTCCGACAAAGGTGAGCCCAGAACCCTGCCCACCCTGTCCACGAACCAGCCCCGGGGGCTGGGGGGGACAACCAGGCGAGCTTCTCCTAAAAGTCAAGGGGTTAACTGGTTGGTGTAATACATATGGATAGACATGTATGTTTTGTGTTTATCTCTGTATTTGATCTCGTACAGCATTTATTTGTGCTTCAAATTAGTTGTTTTTTAGTTGTTAGTTCGTTTTTTTTCTTCATGTTTTGTTTTTCTGGCACACTGTTTATATTGTCGTCCGCCCCACTCTCTTCAGAACTCCAGATTCCAGACAAGGCCAACGTGTTCTACGCTATGTGCACCCAGGCCAACTACGACTTTGTCCTGCGCCAGCGCTGGAGGAGCCACAGCCGTCACCCCTTCACCTCCTCCCCCTCCTCCAGCCCCGGGGCTCTGGCCAGGGCACGCCACGGCAAGTAGCCCAACGCCGCCCCCTGTGGCCCCCGGAGGGAGAACCACATCTAGACTCACAGCTTGCGGCCAACCCAGCCCCGTGAGAGGTTACCGAACCTGTCCAGGAGTGTAGCTGTTTAGAATGTTCCATCGTGTGTATCCGCTTGTGTGATTTAACGATTACATGTAACACACTCTGTAAGATGTACGCTATCTGCATTGGGATCGGTCGATATCGTAACCTGAGGACAGGTGCCATGGAGGCAACCCAATTGATTCGCTGGACGGAAAGGGTGGCGCTGAAATCGATGTCCACATATGGATACGTGGAAGCATCCGGAATGAAGGAGCTCGGATGGACAGCTAGCACGCTTGCGCCCACAGTACGGTGACGGGGAAAACAGAATCCATTTTAAGAGAGTGGAAATGAGAAGGTGATCGTGTGTGGATGTTTTTAAAGTATTAGCAGGCTGAGGTGAGATTCACCAGGATTAAAAAAATAAAAAACTCTCTGTATATCACACCAGTGGCAAGGAGACTCTACGACTCAACGCTTTCAAACAAGACTTCAACCAGGAAGTGAAAAACGAACCACAGATTCCATATGAACCCATGACTTTTTCGTAACACACTAACACCAGCTAATGTTAGCAAAAATAAGCTAAGGCCCTCATGAGGACTACCACACGAGCAACGCCGTCAATCCTATCACAATCTTTGGAGGATAACGCCATCTTTGCTGTACACCTACGCCAATGTCAGCTCTGAACGAGCTCTCGGCCCTTGACGGAGAGGATTTGGTAAAAAGAACTGAAGAGAACACTGAATTGTATTTACCAAACACACACACACTCTCACACACGCACAGACACACACACCGCTTAACAGACCCATCCCAGCCACTTCTCTATCCACAAGGTCATGCGGGCCATCGGCCAAGATGGGATCAGTGCACATTTAGTGGACACTTGTCACTCCTGTGTGGTCTCCACAGACTCGGGGGGTGGGGGGGGGGGGGGGTGACCAGGGTGACATGTAAAGACATGAGTGGATGTTTGGGATTCCCCCTGCAGGAGAAGCAGCATTCCCTGGATACTCAACCCTGCGTCCCTGCCACCGCTGGAAGGCTAGAACGAACCCCTAGGAACGATAACCATAGCTCTAACGATATCTGTAATGTATTTAATGTGTGTATTAGATTGTACTAGCCAGGTTTCTAAAGAAATAGCTCGCTAGCTAGCACGTTTCAGTGTTCGGCTTTGAGGAGAAGTTTCATTTAGTTTTGTTTTTATTTAACACAGCTTATGTAAAGCATGTTAACTTACTGGTAGGGCTTCGCCTCAGTTCTGCCTTCTAGCTGTGCATGTCGTCGTATTTATGGTCTTCAGTTGTGTCAATGTGATCGTCTGTGGCCAGTTTTCAATGTTATCAAATGAAGGAGTTGCCATGCCTGCGTTGTATTTGTTAAGATGTTGCCATGTGCCACCCTGCAGATGCAGATAGGGAATGTAATATGGAAAAACTCAACTGTATAGACTCTATACAGTTCACTGGCCTGTCAAAGGGTGGCCGTTTTTTATCATGTAATAGAAAGACAAGTTTAAATGCTTTTGGGGTCTTCATCAGTGTGTCAGTACAGAGCAGACCAAGCTTTTAACATGAGGTTAATACATTAGTAAATGGACCTGATCCCAGATCGGCTCTCCTACCCTGAGACTGTGTAAACACAGGCACCCAGACCCTGGACACTGAACCTGGGTCAGCTTGGATGCTCCCCCCCCCCCGCCCCTCCATCATTTTCAACATGTCTGGGGGAGAGCAAACTGATTATAACTGGGTATAACAGTGCTAACAAGGAATTCTAGGCTACAGCTTTTGTCTACCTGTCAGTGAATGTGTTCTCGAAAGGGACTTGTCTTGAGATGGACCAGAGAATGTGAATGTGGACGGTCACAGGAGGTTGTGGTTGCATTGAGGTCGATGTGATGGTGGAAACACCCGAGGGAGGTATGTGGTGGGGTTGGTGACAGCCAAGGGCATTTTGCAGTGTTAAGATGTGTTTATAGTTTGGTTTGTTTATTTGTTTTTGTTTTTGGGGGGGGGGAGCGGGTAAGGGAAGAGAGGGGGGTATTTGTGCGTAGCCTAAACTCCTTTGTCTGCACTGTAGCCACTAAGCCTCTGGACACATTTGTAATAAACTGCTCCTGTGCATCTTTATGAATGAGAGAGCTGTGTGTGTGTGCGCGCATGCAAGCGTGTATTCATGCTAGTGCGGTCCAGATGTGTTTATAAGTTAATTAAAGCACTTGCCTTTCAATGTCACCCTTTTGTTTTTAACCCATGAAATATTAATAAAGTAATTAATATACTCTAATCAAAATATGACAGAACAGTTGATGTGCTAGCCCTGTCATGTGATCTCCAAATCCCTTAGTTATCCTCAGTGTTACCACGTAACACCAGACAAGAAAAAAGACTCGGGTCAGATATGGAAATTGTCTGCTGCTGAGTCGGTCTGAGGCGTGAAGGTCAGAGAGCTCATTTTTATAGTGAACACACTGAACATACAGTGAAAACGCAGATAAGACACAACAGCTGGTATACCGAGTAGACCGATGAATACAGTTCTTGTATATTAGGTCGTAAATGGTAACGCTAGCTTTGTCTGGTCTAAAGACATGACATTGGGGACACGCATGGTAAAAAGAAAACGCTATTCCTTCATTGGTATCCTGAGCCCCACCACTTGGTGGCGCTTGGTTCTATTTCAATACCATGGAAAGGGGTGTTTCTGCCTGCTGCTGTTTTTGAGTCAACCACTAGAGAGCATTATGTGTTCAGGTTAGGTAGAGAACTCGGCTCAAGAACAATGAAGCAACAGCAGAGCGACAAAACCTTTTCATCACTCATCACGAGTGAAAGGAATTTCCGAAATGGGAGAGCGAGAGGGAATTTGGTATTAAATGGTTTCGTTGCTACACCATGTTGGCTACCCACCCACCTGCACATCTGCTTCTAATACCCCCACCCACGCAAACACACACACACACACACACACTCACCACACACTCACCCAAACAAACACACACCACACACTCACACAAACGCATCACATGAGGGAATTTAGAGGTGCAGTGTGATG
Source organism: Osmerus eperlanus (assembly GCF_963692335.1). NCBI lineage: Eukaryota > Metazoa > Chordata > Actinopteri > Osmeriformes > Osmeridae > Osmerus > Osmerus eperlanus. The sequence continues at coordinate 7,386,374 of NC_085039.1, read as the reverse complement.
GACCCACCATGTACTGAACCAGTTGTTTCTCTCACTGGTGCGACAACAGACGAGAGAGAGAGAGAGAGAGAGAGAGAGAGAGAGAGAGAGAGAGAGAGAGAGAGAGAGAGAGAGAGAGAGAGAGAGGGAAACAGACAGACAGACTGGCAGGCAGACAAAGATAGAACGCCTGACCAGACAGACTCCCTCCCCTTCTGACCTTGCTGCTCCCTCTCCGTCCTAAGGAAGGTCGAAGGTCAAAACGACAGATGCCTGCACCGGCCGCCTTAATGGGAACGAACCCAACGACTTGCCATCAAGGGCAGGGTCGTGACCATCCCCTCCCCCTCTCTCCACTCCTCCTCTCCCGCCTAACCCTGAAGTATGCCCCCTCCCCCCTTTAAAAATAACAGTCCCCTCCCCCCAGTGGCTAGCTGTAGTCCGTGGGCCACACGGAGGGGTCACGACCCTGTCTCGCCTTCCCGACGTGGTCGATAGTGTTGTGGGGTTCCCCGTTTCCACTCCCTGAACTCTCCCATGCCTGCTCTCTCATCGTTTCCTGTCCCTGCTTTCCTGGGGTCTGCTTTCCAAGAACTGGTGTCATGTACAGCCAACACATGGACGTGAAACACGCACACTCATTTTGTTGTGTGTGTTTGTCAGTGTGTGTGTGTGTGTGTGTTTCTGTTGACACGTACGCGTTTGAGAATATGTGCTCGTACATTTTAAAGAGGAGCAAGAACAACGTATACAATGTTTCTGTCCTGGTTTGCCCTTTTATAACAATAAGTATGTATGCAATATGTATGTGTGTGTGTGTGCGTGCGGCGCGTGCTCATGTTTGTGTCATTTTACCTTCCCACCTCAGTTACGTAAGTGTGTGTATGTGTGCCATTTGCTTCACTGTTGGCCATGTCCTGTTTCCCTGTTAGTCACATGGTGTCCAATAAGGCAGACTTTGTCCTCACGTGTCTCTGTCTCTCTTTCTGCTCTCTCTCTCACCTTACGCTCTTTCTACTCAGAAGACTGATGCATGCGTTTGAACTCCAGAACCTTGACTGAAGTCCCCCCCATTAGTGGAGGTGGACGTTCTTTTCTTTCACACCTTAGTCACTCCACCCAACTCAAAGCAGAATTCTGCCTCACTGCACGTGCATGGTGCAGTGCACATTCTGCTGTATTCCGCTCGGAGACTTACTGATGTTAGATCATGTTGGCATTGGTGTTTGTAGATGCACAGTATGTGAGTGCAAAACAGGGATGTGGTTGTGTGTTTTCACAGCTCTACCAATTGTAGATAAATGTACACACAGAAGATGGTACCCGTGCTGCAGCTCAGTTCCTAGTACGTATCTGTGTGTTTATCTTTGTTAGTGTGGTTGCTACTGTGTGTTTGTGTGTGTGTCTTTGTGGTTGATACTGTGACATGGACATGAAAGGATGTGTGAGGAGCTCAAAACATACCCCTGTGTGTGGGTGTGTGTGTATGGATGTGTGTGTGTGTGTGTGTGGACCACTTGTGGGTCAGTGTCAGGGTGCAATTTCTCTTCACGTGAGCAGTCATGTGGGTCTCTAACCTAGTTTGGCCTCTTGGATTACAACAATGTGTGTTTGTGTGTGTGTGTATACATATATGTGTTTGTCAATGCAGTATTTATTTGTGTGTGTACATACATGCATATACATGTGCGTGTGTGTGTGGGGGATTCCACAACAAGTATTTCCCAGTTCCCAAGGCAACTTTTCATTACTTCCTCATGGTTCTTTGTTGTCCTCATCCTTCATCCTAGGGCATATGGGTAATTGAGGCTAATTACTTTTTCCCGGTGCTCAGGGCCAAAGCAGGTCATCTTCCTAAAGGCTAATAGGTTACACACCCATAAACAATTACACTCGGGAGGAACACTGCCTTGTGAGCACTGGATGGCTCGCAGGCAGATACGGTCACAGTATTGTGCACACACACAGACTCACAGTCACACAAACACACAAACGCACACTCACACAAACACACAGACTCACAGTCACACAAACACACAGACTCACACAAACACACAGACTCACACAAACACACAGACTCACACAAACACAAACACACAGACTCACACTCACAAACACACAGACTCACACTCACACAAACACACAGACTCACACAAACACACAGACGCACACTCACACAACCACACAGACTCACACAAACACACAGACTCACACAAACACACAGACTCACACTCACACAAACACACAGACTCACAGTCACACAACCACACAGACTCACACAAACACACAGACTCACACAAACACAAACACACAGAGTCACACTCACACAAACACACAGACTCACACAAACACACAGACGCACACACACACCCACACACACAAACACACAGACACACACTTACACAACCACACAGACTCACACAAACACACAGACTCACACAAACACACAGACTCACACAAACACACTGACGCACACACACACAAACACACAGACGCACACTTACACAACCACACAGTCTCACACAAACACACACTCACAAAAACACACAGACTCACCCTCATGCCATTATGCCCCAGTGCTATTTACGTACATGGAGACAGACAGCTGTAAATGGTAAATGGACTGCATTTATATAGCGCTTTTCTACCTTAGCGGCACTCAAAGCGCTTTACAATGTTTTGCCTCTCATTCACCCATTCATACTCTCACTCACACATACCGACGGCAGCGAGCTACCATGCAAGGCGCCGGCCTGCCCATCGGGAGCAACTTGGGGTTCAGAGTCTTGCTCAAGGATACTTCGGCACATGGCCTGGGAGGAGTCGGGGGTCGAACCGCCAACCTTGCGATTAACAGACAACCCTCTCTACCCCCTGAGCCACAGCCGCCCCTGTACAGTACACAGGGTCAACGTCACCCGCTCCAGTCAGCCAATAGCACACCATACCTTTTTTGGGTTACTGTGAGTGAGTGTGTGTGAGTGTGTGTGTGTGTGTGTGTGTGTGAGAGAGAGAGAGAGTGCCAGTAAATTCCACCATGATAAATAACTATCAATGATTCTCAATCAGAATCTAGTGAGTGTGTGCAGGGTCATTGTGTGTATATGCACATGTTTTTGTGTATGTGGTGAGCTTGAGTGTGTTTGAGGAACAGATGGAAGGATAGCTGGTGTCTAATCTGGGACGGTTAATCTGTTTAATACCTACTGTCCAGACCAGAACCGTCGACAACAGGACCTCTCCACTCAATAACCTGGACTGGAGACAGTTACCAAGACAACCACTGGGACAGAGAACTTGCTTTTAAGGGTCTGGTGTGTGCGTATGAGCTTTCACACAGAAGTCTATAGACACACATTACTGGAACTACTATCTAGACAGTTTGGTTGTAGAGTAATGCCAATGATTGCTTAGTGCTTTATAATGTGAAAGATTACTGTTATTGTGTCACAAAACATATTATTTCAAAAGTACAGTGAAAACGGCATATCATCAAACATATTCCATTATTAGATTTTTATGTGTGTGTGTGTGTGTGTGTGTGTGTGTGTGTGTGGGGGGTATATCTCTGTGCGCGTGTGCGTGTATATGTGTGAAAGCTGGTCAAAGGAAGCGGGCTGGGAGCATTGGAAGGAGCATGCTAGTCGTTTTCACAGCGGTGTGATGGATAGGTGACCTGTAGCAGCATGCTTCAAATGATGACACTGCCCCTGTGTCATACGTCTGATGGATCCAGGATATACTATATCACTGTGCAGAACAGTCATTCTGTCAAACAGCGGGAGACGCATGTACACACACACACACACACACACACACACACACACAGAATACGACCCAAGGATGTATGAGCATTGCACAACATCATTGTTGACTCATCTCTCTTTCTCACACACACACACACACACGCACACACACACACACACACACACACACACACACACACACACTCACACCAGATGCCCTAGTGGCCTACTTCCTGATCTTCACCGAATACCAGTTGCTTGACACCCAACTTGGTGGTCTACAATTATCACTAATCAGACTACATCTGCTGCCTATTCCCCAAAGCTAATCTACATCATCCACAGCCTTAAAACCTTCTTAAAAAGCTTTTTTAAATGTCAATTTATTGATTTAGTTGTCTGTTCACCTTAACTTGTGCAGGTCTAAGCAAATACTATGGCTAGTAATCTGTGTATGGCTCAACCTGTATTTGTTTAGTTAGACCTGGGATAATTATGTAGACACATTACACAAAGTCACTGGGGTGCATGTCTTTCAACACACATTTTGCACTTACGGGACTAAGCCATTGGTGATCCAAATCAAGCACACCTATGTTAGGTCATGGGACGCTTTGACGGTGTTGGTTTATCTGTGTGTGACCCCGTGGAATGGCAGTCGGGGGTTAGTTAGGAAAGTTAGGATTGACCTACTTTCTAGCAACCATTCCTCTGACTCTGACTCTGAGACATGCTGAGATTTAAATGCTCTGGACCTGTACCAGCCTGTCTGAGACTCGCTCAGAGAGCCTTCACAACAAGACACTGTCTTGTTTGTTCTCCCTCTTCAGCTCGCTTTTGAACGGTGACCCGCCTTTCTCTGTATCCCTCTCTCGTTCGCTGGAAAAGAAGAACATGATCTTAGGAGCAAGAACATGCACGCGCTCCCTCCCCCCTCCTCTCCCTCCCTCCCCTCCCCCCCTCCCCTCCCCCCCTTCCCCCCTCCTCTCCCTCCCTCCCCTCCCCCTCTTCCCCCTCCCTCCCTCCCCTCCCCCCCTCCCCCTCTTCCCCCCTCCCTCCCTCCCCTCCCCCCCTCCCCCCCTCCCTCCCTCCCCTCCCCCCCTCCCCCCCTCCCTCCCCTCCCCCCCTCCCCCCCTCCCCCCCTCCCCCCCTCCCCCCCTCCCTCCCTCCCCTTTTACTATCTCTATGCATCTCTTCTCAATCTCTCTCTTTATCTCCTTAAAAAATCCTCATGCACATGTACACATGGACACAGACACACATACGAATTCACAGACACGCACACGACACACACACACACACAGAACCCCAACCTGTTCCATATTCCAGACTAAGTTGGAAAAGAGAAGGATTGAGGAGTGGCAAAGCAATCCACATTTTACCAGGCTGACAGCCAGGCATGTTTTGCCAAGGAATTTAACACAGCACACATACATTTGCAAACACATACACTTACACGCACCATGGACCCCTCTTGACTTCATGTCACAAACTAGCTCATCTATTTCCTTAAAACAACAGTGTAATCAATGGCCTCTGCACTGTTGAAAGTAGTCTTATCAGAGATTGGCCAAAAAGATTGTGCTTTTTAATTATCAGGAATCATTTGTGGGAATTATCCCCTTGTAACTCTGGAAACTCGACAAAGTGTTGTTCATTTGTGTGCACTATTATGCTACATGGCAAAAATGCCCGATCAAATTTAAATACAAAAGTATTTGTTATGAGCTTGCTTATGCTTCAAACAAATACATTTGGCTGCCAAAGCAGTAAGATTTCACTTGATAAGATTTCCTAACACTATGTTGTTTATTTAAATTAAGTCAATAGAGAGATTATTACTAGAAACAACTGGAAATCTAAAAACAAGTTTGTCACACCTAGATGTTTCTAGAAGTTTTACAGTGGATAGGTTCAAAAGTATTTTTTACTTTGTTTATCTTAATGAAGGAGCTGTCCCCTCCCCTCCCCCGCTCTTTCTCCTGTTATAGGTGACACCAGAGTAATGTGAGTGTTTTGAGGATCTAATTAAGAGGGATCTGTTCACACATATACACACACACACATACACACACAAACACACACGTACTGTCAGTGGACAGCAACACTAAAAGGAGAAGACAGATGTACAGCACAAGCCGTACCAGCAACGAAAGCTCAACCAAGATTCAAGCTCTCAGTTCAAGCACACACACTTTAACACACACTCCTCAACCCTTATCCACCCCATCCCTCCACCGTGCCCCCTCCCTTCCTCCATCGCTCCACCCCCCCCCCCCCCCCCCCCGCTGACCTACTTTTGCAATGCCGTAGTTACATAACCGAGGTTGTGTTGATCACAGCAGGCTCAGACTACACACACACACACGCACAACCGGGAAGAAACCCAGAAATGTCATCAGTCTCCTCATAAAACACACACCCGTGTGTGTGTGTGTGTGTGTGTGTGTGTGTGTGTGTGTGTGTGTGTGTGTGCGTGCGTGTGTGTGTGTGTGTGCGTGCATGTCTTCTGCTCTGCCCTGCTTTTGTCCATTTTAGCATGAGAGACAGGTGAAAATAAAACACGAGGTCGACCAGTTTCTCAATGTCTGTGTCCCGGGGCAACAGGGTGTGTTAGCAGGTTTGAACTCATATCCTGGCATCCATTACAAACCCTACCTGGGACTGTGTTTACCCTGACTCAAGACAAAAAGGAAATCAAAATGGCCCCCCTTCTGATTCCCTGTCAGCCTAATGATTGTTTTTGCTTCTACCTGCTTCACTAGCTAAATTGACGGAGAACATACACCCACTCTGGACAACAACTTTGGAAAAGGTCTTCAGTGGAATAAAAGGTCATAGGGCCAAAGTTTGTCCTTGTGTTACTTTTGTAGTACTTTCATATCCTGAAAGACACAGGCCCTTTAAATTATATGGCTGCGAACATGGCTTCTAAGACCAGACAAGCACAGTGACTATGCTGAGGTGTTTTTGTTTTCATGTCTGGGAGAGACACGTCATTTACCATCCAAGGAAGCAAACAAGAAAGGTTGTGACCTTTTTATAGACATGAAGATAAAGACCGTGATGTAAAAGCTGTTCAAGGTGTGCACTGCAAATGCCATGGACTGACTGTGCAGTACAGTACAGTACCTTCCGAAGGGGCAGTTTGTGCATGGGGGGGGGGAGTTTGTGTGTCTGTGTGTGTGTGTTAAAATTGGCAGAAAAATAAGTGTTTGGGTTGTCTGAGAGAGGAAAGTGGGTGGGTGTATGTGAACGTGGGTGTGTGTGTGTGGTGGTGGTGCATGTGTGCGTGTGTGTGTTCTGCTGAATACCAGCCTCCCTTGTGCCCCTCGATATGCTCTACTGACCAGCTCCCTGAGGCTACGGCAACCGTCGAGTTGCTCCTCACCGGGAGTTTGTCCGGCTGAACACTGCAGAGGCGCGTGACGTAACCCCCTTTCCTCTCCTCCTCTCCCCGTCAGCCCCCTCTGAATTCCCCTCTCTTTCTTCTCATCCTCCTCTCCTCCCCTCCATCTCTGACCTACTTTTCGCCCTGACCTGCTTTGCAAGCTTCCGCATGCTACAGCTTTTGAAAGGAAAAAAAAGGCTGAAAAAAAGGAGAGAGAGAGAGCGAAAGGGGAGGGGGTGTACTGAGTCTACTACAAAGCACTGCGGTTTTTGCCGGAATGTCACCTTGCCACCACTCAGTAGCTGCCGTGGCAACCTGTCGCGCAGTGTTAGCTCTGTGGTAACTGCATTAGCTGGGCCGTGGGGGTGGGGGGGCAAGGGGGAGGGGGAAGGGGGAGGTCTTGTTACCGCCACAGGAACAATAGGACTCTGTTCAACAACCGTGTGCACTAACACACATGCATAACCTCATGCATGTAGACCCAAAGTAACATACACACAGAGACGTCTGTCAACACGCATGCATACTCAAACACACAAACACATGCACACGTAATACTTCTGTGGTCAGTGACCTAAGTTCTTCTTTGATATAGCAACCAGTTATAATTGATAACCAACCCCTGACTGCCAATCATTCTCTAATGTCTATTATGCAACCATGCGCTGTGACGTAACCAAGCCTTCCAGCTTGTTCTTGACAATCTGCCTTGACGACTAGCTCCAGTTCCATTACATGTATCACCGAACACTTCCTGCAGAGGTGCCGGTCTCAGAAATTCCTCTCTGGCCTTTCTTTCTCTTTTTTTTTTAAGACGTTATATAATTTGTTATGTTCGCTGCAGTGTGATGCATTGTGGGATGATTCCCTGTTCCCACTGTGTCAACACATTTCAGACTATCCCGTCGATGATTCATAGTAGCTCTTGGCGCATAGCCTTATTTCTGTTGCGTAACTCAAACTAATAAGTATAGGCCTACTTAAGTTCATCAGGAGATGCAGGGTTTGTTGTGCCTGCAAATTGTTATCGAAGGTGATCCAACTTACACATCCACTGACTGTCAGTGGGTATGTATGGAAGCAGCAGTTAAGTCAGTGCACAGTTTACATGTCTATGCATAGACCTGCTCTCAGGTTGAGTGAGCTAGCAATTGTAATCTACCTTTTGCAGCCTGCATAATCATAGTGATATGTGATATTCAAGGTACTGTATCTGTTTGTGTGTGTGCAACATAATTCCTGACCCCCCTTAAAGCTGTGTGTGTGTGTGTGTGTGTGTTGGTGTACGTGTCAGTCCGGGAGTTTATGGCATAAATATCTAGGCCACGGGTTATGTCAGCCATGTCAGATTCTGTTGCCCCACAGGGCCACAGTGTCCCCGTGTGTCACGATGATGCTCCTCGAATTACAATTAATCCTCTCTGCCCAGAACCAAGGGGAGAGGGGGATGAGGAGGGTAAGTAAGGGGGGGGGGGATATGTGAACGCTGAAGTGCTGCAATTTTGTTTGTATCTGTGAGGATTTTAACAACCTCATTTATCAGGGGGTCAGGACTGGGTGTTCTGTTCTGTGCTGAAGTTTAAGTGAAGTTAATAAATTGCCCTCTGGGACTTTTGTGAGTTTTTGTTTTGCAGCTGGTTTAAATTGACTGTCCCTGAATGTGGCATTTGTTTTTGGGTTTCCTTAGGTTTTTCACGATGAGTTGGGGCTAGCTTCAACCCTCAGCCTTTACCCTAACGTCCTAATTTGTGACTCAAAGAGAGCAAGAATCACATGAAACGTCTTCAACTTTGGAAATTCCACATACGTTTATTTTTGTTCCTTTCACAATCCAAAAAAGATTTCCCATCATGATCATTGCACTTTCAACAGTGTGAAATATAGCAATATACTACTGGACACAAGCCTCATTCAAATTTCCTCCATTTCACTTAAACCTTTCGGCAAACAACAAACGTTACACAGTATCACAGAGTACAAATGGTGATGGGGGGAGGGGGGGGGCATGGAGTCATGGGTAAACACATATCACAATCAGGAAGAGCATAGGGTATAGAACACAAGGGTTGGGACACATTAATAGCCCAAATAATAATAGAAATGGAATATAATAAAAAATAATATTAATAAAATAAGTAATAAAATAATGGTATCCAAGAAAAAGAGAGAGCCAACTTTACATTTATACACAATGGCCAAAGGCAGGCACCTGGAAGTGAAACAGTTAACATTGTTGCACTGGGCATTACAGATAGAACTACATATAGGTGAGGAGATAGGGGATTGATCAAATGGAGTCTGAAAGAAAGAGGCACATTAGAAAAAGTCAAGAGCAGCTTTGTCTATTGGAACTCAAGTGTACTAACCACTAAAACTTCCAGTGACCCAAAGTTTCACAGAGCCCATGTTTGTGCTTAGGTAGCTAACCCTCAAAATAGGGTTTTTCAAGGGTGAGATGGACTGGTAACTACAGAGTGTCCTCTGGTGATATGCTGAGGCCAGCCTTGACAGTGTGGCCTTACATGATTGTAGGTTTCCCAATGGCTTATCCTCAACATCACCTGGTTGTTATGAAATACTGCAGCATACACAACCTTGATATGACGTACCCAAAACATTAGACATGGAACCCGAAGAGACATGAAGAAATATACAGGTATGATTTTCTACAAGGTGTGGTTCATACAGACATCAAAAGGAAACATTTGAGGCATTTTGTCAACAAGTAAGGACTGTACAAAGACTCCAACAAGGACAGACTGGTAACTTTTCATGTCTACGACTTCCACTTTCCCCTTGTAGTGTTTTTTTTTTTTTTTCTTTTCGTTTTATTCTCAAAATATATTTAAATATATGTAAATCTATATAACCGTAATATACAATCCAAGTGCTTGAAAAGTGATGAGGTGTCTGCTGTGCAGAAGGGGCTGTGGATCACCGTAACTGGTAAAGACGATTTTCATGGGTGGGAGGGGGGAGCAGGAAGAAGAATGGAAGTCTTTGTCTGTGGGGAGGGGGAAGAGACGTATTTCTTTGGTCAAAAGAATGTTCCCATAATGCCTTGCGAACTGTATGCCTGCTGCATCGGCCACCCACAAAGTCAGAAAGTGAGACATTGACCCCCCTTGGCATACCAGAGGTTTGACTGAGTTTGAAGGTCACATGACCCAGGGAGCACCACAAGGCCGGATCAGGGCCTTCTGTCATTTTACTGTCCAACCGTTCATTGGGATATAATGTTTATGTTTTCCAGAGGAAAACGAATCTCACAGGCTGAGACGGTATACGAGTTCCATTCTAGTCCTCCTCACCTTTACTTCAATACCTCCCAGATCTGGGATCAACTGTTATTATTGGAAGTAAGGATGGACGGAGCAAGGTCCATGGAAAGAAAATTGTTGAAACACAGTGAACCATGACGTTGAACCTGCTCCAGAACCGCTGGACTGCATAGCTTGGTAGAGCTAAAGCCATTGTTTGAGCTGTGCAGGTAGTACGCGGTTCAGTTTCTGTCAGTAACAGGGTCATTGTGGGCAAATGGCATAGTGATAAGTTGTGAAATACCAGTGAAATACCAGTTGATGCAGCGGAAGGTCATAGGGCGACATCTTGTAAGTGTCTTTTTTTTGTTTCGGTGGCGTTCACCAGGCCCTACTCCCGCCTGTTGTTACGTTCATTTCTGCTGCTGGCTCCCTTCTTCCCACCTTCATTCCTTGCCTCCTCTCTCTCCTGCGTTGTCTGAGACTCGTCCTCGCTGTACTCGGCCGCATTCTCCACCTCCCCGCTGTCGCCACTGCCGTGCCCACCTTGTTGGTTGCTAGGCAGGGCGAGGTAGGGATGCTGGGGCAGGGTGGGAGATGGCGATGCCGAGGAGGGGGAGCCGATTGGTGCATCCCCTTGGGTTCTGCTTGCACCGTTGGACAGGGCTCTGTACTTGAGGCGGAGCTTGTGGGGCAGGGCTGTGGCTTTCACCTCGGTCTGGCAGTCGATTCCATGGCTCTGGGCCGCCCCCACCATCAAGGCACCGTTTTGCAATGCCCTCTGGTTGTAGCTTCCCATCTCAGAGGAGGATGAGGAGGGGGACTCGTCATCCGTGGATCCCTCCTTGTCGGAGCTGCGGGGGTCCCCGTCGCTGGAGGAGGTGTCCTTACCAGATGAAGAGTGTTCCTGGTAGTACCCCTCGGCTCTGGGCCCCCCTTCGTATGTAAGGACTGGGGGCTCTTCGTCCAAGGTGCTGAGGTAGGCCTGGTGGCGCTGGTAGGAGTGTGCCTTGCCCTCCTCACTGCTGTGGAGGAGCTCTGGGGCAAAGGGGTTCTGAGAGTCCTTGTGGTCTTCTTGGCCTTGGTAGCTGTATGGTCCGACCTCATCATCGTGCTGCTGTTCGGAGTGGCAGTCATACCTCGGTTCTTCGGTCGAGTCGCAATGGCTGTTGGTGTACTCGTAGGGAGGGGAGTCCAGGGTTTTCCTCTCCAGACGCTCAGCGACATCCATGATGCTCTCGGAGGACTTGCAGGAAGGATGCCCTGTCTGGCTGTTGTGAGCCCCAGACGACCTGCTCTGCTGGGCCAGGTCCATCTCCTCTCTCCTCTGGTTGTCCATTGGATAGGAAGTGCTGCCAGATCTGTAAAGGATCACACTCCTCTGGGCAGAGGCACCCTGGGAAGCTGGGCTGGCAGCCTCCTGGTGGTGGTGGAGTTGCTGGTGCTGGTAGTCCATGGCACATTCGGCCTCTTGGGACCTGTGCTGGTGATCATGAAAAACTCCATTGGACATCCCATTGGGGATTTTGTCCATGTCCATGCCTGTGGACTCCCTTTTGATTTCGTAGGCCATGGGTTCAGGACTGTCTCTGGAGGAACCGTCAGACAAGTCTGAGAGGGAACCACGAGGGGAGTACTTGGGGAGCGGGGTGTGACGTTCCCCCCGGCTAGACTGTTCCGCCTCAGAAGAGTCCGAGTTGAGCATTACCTGCGAGGCGCTAGAGTAGCCACTGCTGGAGAAGTAAGGGTTGCCGGTGGGGTTTCCGTTGGTGCCAGCGCCAGCCGCAGAGCTGTTGGAGATCTGCTGGCTTTTCTCCATGTAGGACGCGGTAGTGATCAGGCCAAATCGCAGCTTCAGTTGAAGCAGCTCAGTCTTCAGGCGGACGTTCTCCTCATTCAGCGCCATGACGCGATTCTCCAGCACCATGTCGTTGAGGCGCCGTTTCTCCCTGGAGCGCTTGGCCGCCTCGTTGTTCTTGCGGCGTTTCTCCCAATAGGACGCGTCCTTCTTCTCGTCAGAGATGAACTCCCGCTTGCGCCGGCATGACATGTTGGCCTTGCTGCCTTTACTCTGGCGGCCCGAGCGTGAGCCTCCGTCAGGCTGAGGGGACGGAAGACTCTCACTGTAGTTGGAGTAGGTGTCAACGTCCATGTTGTTTTTGTTGGCGGATGATTGCAGGTGTAGACTAAGGCTTTCCATTGTAGTCTTGTTGGGGCCAGACAAGTCTGGCAAAAAGGGCAAAGGGGGAGGGAAAGGATAAGTGCGTTGTGGAGAGAACCTTTTTGGGGAGGGTGTTCTTTTCCTAAGTTGCAGGATCTGCAAAAAATTCTGGATGAGGTATTTGAGCTCCTCTTAAGGAGAACCTCATTGATTTCGTTGTTAAAGTTCAAGTGTCAAAATTTGGCAAGAATATCAAAAAGAGGTGAAACTCGACGAAAACCTCGCACATTGAACTTATTTCCCAAACTTCACCTCAGACAAACTGAGAACAGCCACTGACTTTTAAGGCAACGCCAAAAAAGTATCTCAGAACTGGTTCAAAGTAGCCGTCAAGTTGGTAATCTCTTGTTGATGGCTTGCAGTTGCGTAGACCGAAGAAGGTATTCTCTTTTTCAAATTGTATCTTTGTAAACCTTAACCAGAGCTTAGCTGTTCGATACTGTGTGGACTGATGCCCTGCTTTTCTGGGGCGTATTACTCAGCGATGTAGGTCACTCCGTCTACTCCAAGGGTTTTTCCACGGCTCAGCGATCCCTAGGGGCCCAGTTTCAGTGCCGCTTGCTCACGAGGAACCAGACTATGGAAAGGAGGAGAAAGAGAGGGAAGATTCATTAGTTGTCTGACTTAAATACTACATTAAACTGTGACCTACATTTGGCATTTCATGTAAAGCTATACTGACCATTAAACATGTTACTATGTAGTCTCCCGATCTATATGTAAAATATTTCCTAGATTTTAATTACGCATCAATACTAGTCACAATACAACTCTGGCTTTTCTAACTCCTGCCAATAGGTGCAGCATGAAACAACCCATGTCATGCAAGATTTGACATCAGCTTACTTAATTTGGACATACATGTTTTATGACCATTCAAATCCAGTCTCAGGCCTGCTATCATGTTCTGCGACTAGCTGCCAAAACCAGCAAGGCTACAAAAGCGGTTAAATGGTAATACTTTCGACAATCCTCTCTTTCATACAAAATAAAGAGAATGGCAAATAAAAGGGGGTTGGATGACTTCTTTCAGACATAACTTATCAGAACACTGGAAGGAGGGATAGTTAGCTGGGAAAGTGAAACGGGTTCGACGGGCACAGGGCAGGAACAAGGGAAGGAGTGGGCAGTGGCGGTTACGGGGTGTACGCTTTCCAGAGAAAAATAGGTCAGTCATACGAGGTGGGGGTTAGGTGCGCGGAGGGCTGGGCGGAGCAGAGCTGTAATGTGCTGCAGAGCTCTTGTGTAAGACCCTGCACTGTCACAGTCACGTAACAAAGACTTGGCAAGGGCTGAGTGAGTGCCAAGGGCTTCAGACAGACAGGCGCAGAGAGAGAGAGGGAGGGAGAGAAGAAGAGCGTGGGAGGGAGAGGGGAAGGTAGGGAAGTTGGGTAGTCGGGCAGTAGGGCAATCATTCAATGAATTAGCGGCTCTTAGTAAATGGATATATTTATAGAAGTGTTTGCCTTTGATAGTGTACAAATGATTGTGTACACAAAAAGTCAATTGAAATGTTATGCCCTCTATTGAGGTCTATTCCTCAACAATTTTGTACATTTGTCTTTTTCAACTTAGTATGTAGCCTATGTCTCCTAGCCTAACCGAAGCTTAGGCAGACACGGATTGTTATGTAACTGTATCTTGACTGGAGGTGGCGGTAGTTTTTAAAAATGTTGATATGGCTCCAGTCCACCTATATTTCAAATAATTCAGCCTGTCACGGTCTCAGTTTAAAACAAAATGCCCTCTAGTCAGGTATCACACAACACACCCGAACACAGAAACCTTGGCCAATACCCTTCTCAGTCAATAACAATGTTGCGGCGTATGCTGTTGATTCATCTCAGTAGTTTACATGCTCTCTTTGTTTTGGGTCTGTGTTTCTCGCCCCGGCTGTTCTGCAAAAATTAATAATGCACCGTTAACATCGGCGTCAGTCATGTGTTATTCGGCATGTTCCCTGCAAACTGACTCGGTGACATAGGCCTACTAATCTAGGTCACTGCTGGGTTAGAATTCATCACTTTGACACCCCATCACTAACAACAACAAGTAAACAGGGCACATCCGTCAAAACAAGACGTCAGTTGGCATCAGTAAAGCTGATAACAGATTTAACAAACGGAAAGACTGTATCGACACGACAAAAATATGAACGTTGTGTGTGTGTTATAAACAGTGGAAATAAATAAATTGGCAATATATTTTGTAAAACATAAAAAATAAAGGAAGCATTTTACAGTGTTCATGTCTATCTTGTGAATCGTTGGTCTATTTACTAGTAAAAGTAAACTAGTGGTTGCGAAATTAATCGCTGGGTAAATCGAATTTCCATTTAATCTGGAGAATTTCTCCTTTAGGAGTTAGTCTCCACTCAATTTAGCTGGTTATGAGCTCATTACATAACCATAATTCCGTTTTATTTCCCTGCAATTTCATAAAATCCCCAGTTACACAACGGAAAAGAGAATGTTGAAATCTACTCTGGGTTTTGCAGTAGTTACAAATACGTTACCAATTTTCTAATACAAAGAATGATAGTTATAGTGGTTTCGGGACAGTCTTATTTGTATACGTGGGGAAACTAACCGGACGACGAAAAGCTCATATCATACCTCATTATAAAAGGGGTAGGCTACTTGGTACGTAAGGAAAAAAGGAAGGTGAGGGAAACGCGTACATACGTGTTCACTGTCCCACTGACCTAGAAACTGCTCTGCGCAGTAAACACAAACCTAGTCTTTGACGGTGCGCCATAAAATAGGTTAGTAGGACTCGAAAGAGGGAGCGGGAGAGAGAGAAGGAATAGAGTGTGCTCTAAAAATAGAGCGGGGTGTGTGTGTGGAGGGGGGGGGGGGTTAAGAAAGGAGGGAGGGAAGAGCGAAGTATGGGGGCTGAAGGAATTCAACCGGTGGACATGAGGCATTTTACAGACACTGCGGTATAAGAAAATTAAAAAACTGATTACGTCAGCAACACCCGATTATAAAATCCCCAATCATTCCAACACCAGTCATAGGGGGGGGGGGGCATAGGAAATGGCATTGACGTCAGAGCACACACCCATATTCCAGCCTAAATCAGGCGTACCAGCTTCACAGAACTGCCGCGCTGGATGTCCAGCTTTACAAGAGGAAATCATTGTGCTACACACACGTGGCAGCAAACAATGTTGGATTATAAAACATTGTACTCTTGCAAGGCTCATAGTTTAGTTTTTATTATGCTACCTACTCAAAAGGGGACATATTGCAACAATGAAACCCTCAGACACCTGAGGGTTTCAAACAAAGAATCAACCTTCCCACACATTTGAGTCAAAACAATGACTCACCATACAATTGTGAACTTTTGGCTGAGGGATATCTAGAGAACATGAACACTGTCGGTCCTCAAGCCTCTCTGATTTCAAGTTCTTTCCTCATCCATCTCTTGAGACACAATCTGCAAACACACACCCTCAAATACTTTGGCCCCTAACTTTGTCTTCCAAGAAAGAGAGACCAACAGAGGGATGGGATTGCAGAGAAGCTCTAACTTTCACATGAACGTGCCTTGCAAAAAACATTCACGCAATCCCACTTACGCGTTTTTTGTGTGCTCTTGGTCATGCAGTAGGATATGCACCTATATTTAAGCTAAATTACCCTTGAGGGCTATCATGGAAAATTAAGTCCTTCATACTTTAAGAATGTTATTGTGTCTGTGACTTGTTGGGAATGTGTTTGCTATATCGTGTAAAAGGAATTACCATTCAGTTAAAACGGTCAAACAAACTACTTGTCAGAGTAGAAGTACTACGATCTTTTTCATGTATTCTTGAATTAAGAGGTACTCAACTTGAAAGCAAAAAGAAACATGTCTGCTTTGGTTTGATTAAGTGGAGTGAGTGAGTCAGGCTAACTCAGCAATTGCAACATCTCTTGGCTTTTTTTTTGGAGAGAGAAAGAAAAAAAAAAGTCCCTAGGATTTGTAGACCTCATTAAAACCCAGAAAGTTGAGATATACTGATGTAATGATTGAACTGTGTCTTACAGACTGTAACTGTGACCTCTATTTTGTATCCCTTCACAGCAGAAGTTGTCAAAACGTTGTGCAAGCGTGGCCTTTGTGACCTGTGTATACAGCCCAGCCAAGCAGTTCTGCTATTTTAGATTCCGTAAAAGGTTTTTCCAAGGAGTGACAAAGACAGAAAAAGTGTTCTGTAGAAAGGCTAGTAAAATAAGTGCAGTTTTTCAACTGTTTCTTGTCCAAATACATCATGTCACCGGTAGGTAAGCAAACACACTGGAAGCTAAGGTTAAATGAGGAACCATGGAGACTGTAAAAGGAAAAAGTTCAAGGTTTTTTTCTTTTTCAGTGTGTCTAGTTAGAGGCTGCTCTCACTGTGTGGTCACAGTCTTTGGCTCTTAACTCATACCTCATGTATTATCCTAACCAGAGGCCAAGTTGACCTACATTTGGAAGGGACTTATGTGGGAGACCAACTGGCAGCCTCAAATTTTCAGCGCTCTGCTGTTTTTTTATGAAGGGAGGTGGGGGGTGGGTTCAATTACATCACATCCTGAAGGTAAGCTAGTCCCAATCACAACCATGTTTAATTATATATTTTAATAACGCATAGCGCAGGCAGGCAAATCACAACTAATTGTTGGCTACTTTATACACCCCATATATATAGAGGGGGGGGGGGGGGAGGTTCCCGATGAGGGTAAATATAGTTGTAGAGGTTTACATTAATAACAGCTTTTTGTGAGATCTGGGTTACATAATGGTTTAGGCTGGAGGAAATAATATATGTCAACCTATGGCAGGTGGGGTGTCTTGATTGCCTGTGCCCAGGGCAATAGTCTTCGTTGCTTGTTGCACAGAAACACCTGGCTTCTCTTTGCATCAGATTAGCACTCATAAGGATTGACTCCTCAAGTCAATGTGTTACAAAAATACATGGAAAATACGAGTAGGCCTACTACTTATTTAAGAAAGTCTTATACAAATCATCATGAGAGAAATACATATTAGGCTATATATTCCAATTCATTACAAAAAACGACAGGGAAATAACAAAAACACTAATTGTCAAATATGACTGGAAAATCTCTATTAAATCATTTTCTATGCCACGAAAGAAACGCCAAAAGCATTCTTTCAACTGCGTAGCTGTTCTCATCGGCTAATAGACTACCGCTGGTATCAAACTATAGCCTACTCTAATGACGTCGGTATTATTTTCAAAGAGTTTCAAAGAGTTTCTGCCAAATATCTGGTTCCACGGTTAAATAACCATTGGTTCCTTCTTTAAAAAAATCATTAACATTTTGTTAAACATTTGTTAAATGCTTAATGTGTTAAAGGGGAATGTCAAAAGACATCTTTATATCCTAGGCCTACAGCTAGATATAGAAAGTGTTACACGTGACAGGCGAACAAGTGTTCCATGTAGAAACGTATAGTGCGTCTCCAGGACTTACATAAGGAGGTCACCGCTAGAAACGGGATGACCCCATCCATAAACTGAATGGTGAAAAAGGTTACGACGCTGCAAACACCACATGGCACTTAAACGAGGAAGTTATTTATAGGCCTATACTTGGAAATCATCACCTTAAATATAACGAACAGCAAGCCTATCAGTGACCACTTCATATAGCTTCTGCAATTTAGACGAATTCCAGTGCACATATAGGCTACTACGTGACACTATCAAAATTGTTGGTTTGAAATTTTGGGGAAAACGCTAATTTAATCTCCGGGGGCGGCCAGAAGGATACATTACACATCGTGTACGTAGCCTACATCCTCCATTCCCTGGAAAATATAATGGGGATTGGGGAAAACGTTTGCCTCGCCTTGACATTGAACACATTGAGGAATGCACCAAGCACGCCTCCAAACCACACAAAAGCATCCCATTCTATAAATAACGCCTGGTACAAAACTCTGAACGCAGCAAATATTCAGTATTGGACAGAGCCACATTACGTGAAAACCACATTTAATAAAACTACTCTGATATAATTGTCTCAAAGTCACAAGCTTGCTACCGGTAGGGCGAGTCGCCATGTGAACAATACCCCCATACAAAAGCATCATCCATGTCTCCAATCTAAAGAGAATACGGAATCAGGTAATCAATTGGGACTATCGCTATATTAATGCACAGTCCTATTACTAACGCAAGAGTACCCTACGTGTTACTATTTACGCACAGAATTCGGCACAAAAGAGAACAATCAAACGTACCTTTACTGAAGTGACGTGTCTCCCAAAAAAATGCACGCTGCCCGACACAAAGCTGTCTCCTTCCGCAGTTGAAGTTCGTGTCCTCTATTTCCTTTCTCTGTTCTCTTCATTCAAAGATGAGCTATCGATTGAAATCTGGCGCGAGTGGTCTGTCTCCGCTCTTAGGTTGGGTCAGTGAGGATGAAGTCCTCTGGATGCTATGTCTCCCGTTTTGCTTTGAGTCTAGTGTTATGTTGGGGACGTGATCCAGTTTCTCTCCCTCTCCCCGCTAGAATGTATGTTAGTAGGTCAGCGGTTGCGTAACAGCGCTTTGGCTGCCTAGTCACGTTTTTGTTCTTTCTCTCGCGCGCGTTCCCTGTAAGTCCCCCCCTCCATTCTTGTCCCCCGTGTCCCTTGATGCCATAACAGTTCACGGGAGAGGGGCCAAGTGACTAAAGACTGGTATAGGCGTAATGCCAGACGTAGAAGCGATTTAGATGTAGGTCAAGGATTTGTAGGCCAGTAGGTTGCAAAAAGGATAATGTAGTAACACCATGTTTGGAGCCAGGATACGAGAAAGGCTTTTTGCTCTTTCATTAATTTGCAAACTCATCACATCAAAGAAAATCACATCATCAAAAAGCAATTTTTCATAAATGTCATTCAATTGAACCCAGACCACAATATAAAGTCTGAACATCGGAAACTGCTTTAAAGGATGTTTGGTCAGTTATTTGTGGCCCACGCTACCCATGCACTGGAGAGTAATAGATTCTGAATATATACATTACATTTAGTCATTTAGCAGATGCTCTTATCCAGAGCGGCTTACAGTAAGTACAGGGACATTCCCCCTGAGGCAAGTAGGGTGAAGTGCCTTGCCCAAGGACACAACATCAGTTTTCATGACTGGGAATCGAACCGGCAACCTTCTGATTAATAGCCCGACTCCCTAACCGCTCAACCATCTAACCCCCATATATAATGATTTAGTTTGGAAATGTGGTCAACCAATTGCTTATTCATTCAAGCTCCCCTGTCCATGACACAATCAGTCTCTTTTCCATCAATAGTTTTTGATTCAGAGTACATTTTTATTTAGTCGTGGCTTCACTTTTATGAACTCAGAACAGCCAGTATATGTTGCTGTTTGTTCCCCATGTGGTTGTAAAGCAGGTCAAGTATCTTTGTCAGCGGAAGTGGACATGTTTTCTCCACAGACTGTCACTGTTGCTGCATTGTGAATGGACGTAGCCCAACAGGTTGTCACAGTCACAATCACAGAATGACAGACCCTCGACCAGCCATGAGCACTTAATGGCATCGCAGTGCAACATAAGTCCTGAGCCTACAGAGCTGGAAACGTCCTCCAAGCCAGTGGGAAAGGGAAATGTGTTTGTATGTGAAAGAGAGAGAGAGATCCATATTCCACAGATCCATACCCCCCCACCCCCTTCTCCTTGGGCTCAGTCTGCAGACAACCTTGAGGAAACGTTGGCCTTGAACATGGGCTCTCCCCTCCCGGCGCATTCAAACCGACCCCCCCAAACCAGCCGTACCCCATCCCCCATCCCCAACCACCCGTCCAGCTGCGACTGCATGCGAACGTTGCCTTGGCGACCGCCGTGACGAGTGCCTAGCAACCAGCAGGCTCTGGGTGCCATGGATTAGGGCAGAGGGTTGTGGACTGGAAGGGATGGCGATGGCGATGGGGGGAGGGGAAGGAAACCCACTGGTGTCTCTTTCAGTATTGTTGTTTTTGTCAGCCTGTGTGAGCTTGGGGGCTGGGTGTGTGTGTGTGTGCCTGTGTGTATTGGGGGGGCTGGGTGTGTGTGTATGTTGGGGGGGGGGGGTCATGCTAGCCGAGTTCTGCTACTGGTACGTTTATCCTGTCACTACAGTTTGTTGTGTGTGTGTGAGTGTACATATCTACTCACATTTTCATGTGTCAAACATACTGTACTATTTTATATATGTAGAAAGAGTTTATTCAGAAATTTGGAAATTGTACGTAGCCTAGATATGAAATGGAAAGGCAACACTTTGTCAACAACCTCCGCATGTGTACATGTGTCTGAATAGTCCTATTTTGTCTGGACTGGGAGTAAACCAGAATAGCTCATTGATGAAGCTCCAATGTGAATGAAGACCACTCAAATTCTGTTATATGGCGCTACCTAGTGTTGATTTCTGAAATACCCCTAAATCCTTGTTTCAAGGTCTGACCTGTGAGATAACAGTTTATGTGATGCTGCAACAGGGCCTTTTGTTAAGTGTCAATTCTCCTGTTGGGCAGACTTGAGAAGTCTATGTCATGTCTTTAGAGATTCTTGGAAATATCTCTCAGAAAACGATAGAGCTACTCTTTTTCTTCTCTCAAAGAATCTAGTCCTGTCTTTCTTCTCTTTCTTCTCTTAATCCTCCCTCGTTATTCTTCTCTTTTGTCTCTCTCTTTCTCTCTTTCTCGCTCTCTCTCCCTCTCTATATCCTTCCCTCTTTCTCATGCTTATCTACTCCCTTTCACTAGGCATACATTTCTGGGCAAGTTGGCCAGGCCAGAGTGAGCCAATCAATAATCCCCCGCCCCTTATCCTCCTCGATGCTTAAAATAGCTCTTTTCTTCCTGCTGACGTGATACATATGAGTCATCCTGGTACCCAGGGTCTTGTGCTTTTTCCGCACAACCCCCCCCCCCCCCCCCCCCCCCCCACACACACACACACACATTCCACATCCATGCAGTGAGGGCTGATTCCATGTTCTCTCTCCTCAGTAAAACACTGTTTGTGTTTACACAACGGTAGTGTCACATGCATTCACTCGTATCGTGTCCTACCGCATTGACGATATGTGCCTGGAAATACACACACCAGACTACAGGTGCAAATGAATTGCACAAATGCAAAATAAATGACTGTTACAAGCCTGACAAAAGGACAGCTCTGTGGTACTGCGCATCAATAAACAGCACAGAGGTCAAAACCCGACCTAGCACACGATTGGCTCTTCATCCCTTGTGTTTGTTCTTTGTCCTAATCTTGTCTTCTGTAATGCAGCCCTCTGTCGTGCGTCACAGCGCTCGCAAGAGAGAGAGAGATGGAGAGATAGGCAGTATGAAAGGACAGTGAAAGAGTGGACACAGAGGGAGAGGAGGATAGAGATGCAACGAAATGGAGAGGGGGAGAGAGAAAGAAAGACAGGGAGAAACCAGATCTTGTCAGCCTTCTTTGTGGCCACAAGGGACAACCGTGCCTCATTTAAGGCACCAGCACGCAAACAGACAGCTATATATAGACAGAGGGAGAAAGAGGAACTGTTACATCATCACACTATCAGAGCACACTGACTCCTCTCACACACTGAGATATGCCCTCACTGTCATATCATTTGGATGAAAGCAAATTAGTGCCTTACAAGACAGCACTTTGTAATCAGCTTAGTTGTTATATGTGGTAAATCATTACATTTACTTTACTTCAGTTTGCATCAAGCAATATATATAAAACATACAAATGCTGTTTGCATTGTTGCATCTTTTATAACAACCAATGTATGACATGAATGATGTATGCCCTTGGCACGTTACAATTGTGAACTATACATTTTTTAAATAATTTTTGGTTTGACTGAGCCTTGCCAGTGATAGCTCGTTGAACCTGTGTAATAAGTTCCACAAGGGGAACAGTTTGTATCTGGTAATTCAATTGTTATGAAGGTACACTATTGACTATTATTTACAAAAATAATAATTCTCAGCCAAGCTTCATCACATAATGTAACTGGAAACATCAAAAAATGTAATTCTTCTGGATAGGCTATTGTAGTAATTGTGGCTAATATGAGTCACACAATAACATCTTACAAGTCGAAAGAGTTAAAAAATTCAACAACATTTTATTTATATTAACAGCGCAGAATATGACATGTAGCTATTTCAACTTTGCATATTCACAGTGCATTTATATTTTACTGTTAGGCCTATTTGAAGCACAACAGGGACTGTAAACAAACAACATGATGGATACAACTACAACAGCAGATACTGTAAGCACATTGACAGCGATTAAAAACACGATAAATGGCTAATCATCTACATCCCAGAGAATAACCAGCGTATTTTTACTAAGCTGTGCTCAAAACGACATACTTTAATTCTCCAGTGTTTCAAACTGACCTGTTCAGTGTAGGCCGAGCGTAAAAACATGTATTATTTATGTATATATATAAAAATATCACTTGGAAAGAGGACATCACAGTGCCAGAATATCATTACACACATAGAGAACCCATCAAGATTGGACTGAAATCAAACACAAAACATTTAAATATCCTGTTTGGGTTCGAATTTCTGTTGGAATGTGTTGCTTTGTCTTTCTTGTGCTTGTGAACTGATAGTATACGAAAATGAAATAGGACACTGCCAGCATCGCTGGATTGTTAGTGTGAAGCAGAATGCTGGTCTGGTATGCTTCTGTTGGTTTATTATTTGTTGCTAATGTCTCAATGCTATTTGCCATTCCTGGCCCAATTGCTAGTCTTTACTGCTGTAACTGCATTTTAGCCATTTTTGACATTTTAAGAGTTTTGAATGAAGTCTCCTTTTCTTTTTTTATGCCTACTACTTAGTTGTTGCATGCCATGTCACAAGAATGTACTTGTCCAGAATGACCTTATGTGGTTCCGTGCACATGGTAATTATTCTATCTGACTTTGAATGTGAAGTAGCTATCTGAAGCAACAGTTTGAATGAGAATGACTGGACCAGTTTCAGAACTGAATTAAGCCAAGTTTAGCTCTAAAATGTGAATAAACACATCAACAGAAGATCGTAGTTGAAATGATGGTTCCAGGCTTGACTGCAGTTCTAAAAGCAGAACCCCAAAGTCCATGGTGGAATCGCCAGAATAAGTAAGAAGTGTCTTATTCCGTGTCCACAGTGATACGATGATATGATGTTCAACGCCCCAACCGCCCTAATCTGTGTGAAGTAGAATGTTCCGGCGCCCTCACACCAATTTAGAGAGCAGCTGCTGGGAGAAGAGCTTCTTGAGCTGGGCCACCTCATGTGAGAGGGAGCTGAGCTGAGACTTGAGGGCACCATTCTCTGCCACGTACTGGGAGTCCGTTGGGTTCTGCTGTGGCGGGGAGCTGTAACCTAAGGACGGGGTGTAGGGGTGCGACGGTTCCTGCCCGCCGCGGGCTTCCTCCCTGGGCCATGTCGCGTTGCCCTCAACCCTGGTGTCCCACCTGGCCTGGTTCCTCTGTTGGAGATTTGGCCCCACCGTGGCTATGGGGCAGCCGCGCCGGCTCTCTGGGGAGACGGACACCGAGGCATCCCCACCGTCACTGCCGCCGCCGCCGCCGCCAGGGGCCTTGAAGCGGAGTTTGTGAGGGAGGCTCTTCATGCCTTCGCCGGAGTCCGGTCTGCCGTGGTATCCCCCGTCGGCCTCCGGGGGGCAGGAGTGGGCCTCGTAGCCTGACTCCTCAAGCCTGCGTGGGGACGGACGCCCGTGCTCGCCCTGTCCGTCATCGAAGAACACGGGGCTTCCCACGCTGGAGCTCCCTGGGGTGGAGAAGCCCGAGTCCTCCGACAGGCTGCTCCCGTCCCGGCCGGCCCCGGCTCCTCTCACCCCGTAGGGACCACCCTGCTGGGGAGGATGGGAGTGAAGGTAGGGGTGGTGGTGGTTGTGGCTGGTGTTGACACTGGGGGTGTTGTTGTGAGGGTATGGGGTGTCAGAGTTGGGGTGGTGGTAGTAGCGGGGGCCGTGGGGCTGGGGGCAGGAGGGAGGGGCGGAGAGGGGGTGGATGGCCACGTCGGAGGGGTCCTTGACCAGGCCGAAGCGGAACTTGAGGGCCAGGAGCTCTGCCCGCAGCCTGGCGTTCTCCTCCAGCAGGCCGAGCACGCGGGTCTCCAGCACCATGTCGTTGGCGCGCCGCTTCTCCCTGGAGCGCTTGGCCGCCTCGTTGTTCTTCCGACGCTTGTCCCAGTAGCCCTCGTCCTTCTTCTCGTCGGGGATGAACTCCCGTTTGCGTCGAATGGCGCTGTCGTCGTCCGAGCCCGCACTACTGCCACCACCTCCGCTGGTGGATCCCTCCGTGCGCTTCAGGGCGGAGCCGCGGCCCAGGAGGGTGCGGGCCAGCTGGCTGTTGGAGGTCAGGATGGAGACAGCCTCGTCGGTGAATGACAGAGCCCCGCTCAGAGGCCTTGGCTCCAGGCCCTCCCCACCCAGACGAGGGGGCCCTGACAGCTCCTGGAGCACACTACCAACACCATGATCCTTCATAATTAAACACTCGGAAACGGCAAAGGCTAAACTCAGGGGCAGTTGATTTGTGTTGCTGGATGGGAGTTGCCGTTTCAAATGTCACTTCCTTCTTCCTGTGAAGAACGCTGGTTGCGATGCGCGATGCAATGCACCCACCTAGTGGCGAAAGACAGGGATTGAAAAGAAAAGAAGCGTTATTTGGATTCACATAACGCTTACGTAAGATCACAACACAGATTTTGCAATCACCAAGCATTCCGGCAACACAATAGCTGACGGTTTACACATTTTTATAGGTAAAAGTCAAAGTATGTGTAGTAGCCTAGTTTAATTAGTTATAGCAACTCTACTGCAACACCGGTTACAACTACATGATGCAAATGATTGAAATCCACAATTTTAAAAAATTGTACCGTTCAAGAATCGGAATGCATTGTGTATGATAGTTTTCGAATAAATAAAGTTAGTTTACATGCGAAAGTACTGCACAGGGATGGAGCACAGCAATCCAGTATTATTTGCAACAGAATGAAACACAGATCGAGAATGCGCGCTGGTTGCGGATTTGCCTGGAGGCAAGTCATTTCCGAACATTATGCAACATTACAGCAAGGGAACATTGAGTCCACATGCTTCTGCACAGCCGCTGCCCCAGAAAGTAACCTGCTTGGCAAAGTTACACTGGCAGGTGATAATTTTATGGGCTCACCTAATACAACCGACCTTATAAATACAGGCTGTAAGATACAGATAATATGATATGATATTATATACAAATATAAATAAATGTTTGTTACAGTTATCGCTGCATTTTTTTAAACAAAAAGTCACATTCATTAGAATAAATCAGTTTACATAGCATTTCACACACTGACATATGTCATAAAAATATTATCATAAATGTGAATATCGGTTTCCCTAGAATGCTCATTAAAATACACTTACCATTCAATTAAACCACAAAAAAAGCATTTGTCGTGTAAACCACCAATAAAAACTCTGAATCTGATATAGCTTAGTTATCGCAATTTCTGATTTATTACAATGGCCTGTGGCGCGCGTCTTTCCCACAGGTCGTCCTGGTTGTTTCTGTACAGCGAGCTCAGCCGCAACTCATATTTGTTTCTGCATCCCCCAGGTTCAGATCGGGTCGTAGCCTCACCTCGCTTGAACCCTCCGCGGCCTTAGCGAGAATCGACGGATAAAAAACCGCCTCCCCCACGAGCATGTGCGCCACCCAGTCAGAGAAAAGCAAGCCTATCCGCTTTCAGCTGCTGCGCGTCACGCAGTATTTTCTCACTCCAATCCACCTTTATTTTCTTCTCTCAGGCTGAGTGTGATAAGCTTACATTGTAATCTTTAGAGAGAAATTGAAAGTACAACAATCCTTCAAGGCTTACTTTACGTCGAAATGTTATTTGGTAATTCATATTGTGAGGGTTCCTTTATGGTGAACGTCGTTTGATGTTCATGTTCTTTCCAATGCACACATTAATACCTCACAAATCTTTTCGCTCATGCTTTGAATGTAAAGATTAAAGTGTGTAGAATGAGGTATAGAAACAAGATTTACTTGTGCAAGATGTAGCAAAATGTTCTTAAGGATGTAAGGTACTGTTGACACAACGTCCAAAAGTGAAGTCTTAAGTGAACTTTCGACATTAAACACACTGCTTTTTGCACTGCATTACAAAATTGTATCTTGTACATTTGTATTTTTTGTAATATTTGTATTTTTGTATTGTAAATTACGGCAACTTATATTTTATTTTATTGTATATTTAATTTAATTCTAATTCCACTTAGTACTGCTACTTTATGTACCCTTAGTATAGATAGTCCACATATTTAAATTTTAGGTCCCTATATGTTTATTGTATGCACCTTCCTGCCAAAGCAAATTCCTTGTCTGTGCAAACTTTCATGGCAAATAAATCCCATTCTGATTCTGATTCTAAAGTGGCACACGTACATTTTTGTATGCATGGAATACCGGTTTGAAGCGGTTGACTCACATCTTGCCTATACGTTTGTGAAGGGTCTATTTATAATTCATAACCTTTTAAATATAAATGAAAATAGATATGGGAGCAGAGCTGCATGTGAAAGTGAATTAAAAGCATAACCAACGTTGCCAAACATTTGGTGACCTCGCTTAGCACACGCTCTCAGTGACCTGAAATGCCCGGAACACAAACTCGAGCCCTACGGCCATTATAGTAATAAGCTGTGTTATTACACAACTCAGAGACTCTCTTTTACCCTACAGTTATTTAATATGTTTATATCTCTCTCTCCCTCTCCTTCTCCTCCATTTTCTACTCTCCCTCTCCCCCACCCTCTCATTTTTTCTTTTCTATCCTTCTCTCTCCCTCCCCCCCTCTCTCTCCCTCCCTCCCCCCCTCTCTCTCCCTCCCTCCCCCTCCCTCTCTCTCTCTATTCCCCTTGCTTGCCCCCCAATCAACCGTGTGCCAGAAGCAGTTCCCAGTGCCCTAGCCAGGCCCTCCCCTCTTGGACGTTGTGACAGTACCTGCGTGTTAGGAGTAAAGGGATTTTGCCTGAGGATTTTCCTGTGATTTGTCAACAAACAGAACATACACATAAACAGACACAAATAAACAAACAAAAGAAGAGAATTTGTCAGTAGAATTGTTGTGCCCTGAGGCTCATGCTGTCATTTTTCATTCCCTGACATAAAAATAAATCCCATTAGGGTTTCAAACACAACCTTACGGAGATGAAAAAAACATGTTATCATTTTATATTGTACCTTTTTTCTAATCGAAACTTTTTAGTAGCCTACATACCATAGGCTGAATTATGGAAAGGCAATGCAAGACTGTGAGCCTCCATACTGTATTTTAAAGCACCTTGTCTACCCTGCATGTGGTGTTTCTCCACATACTGTACGTACATACTCGTCCACAGTTAACCTTATTATCAGGGATTGGCGTCAAGGAAATGACATTACTGTACTGAACCGCTAATTGGAGTCACACCGGCAGGCAGGCAGGCAGTGTCCCTACCAAAGCTGAGACCAAACCTACGCCCTTGATTACAAAACCTATAGGATGATTCTTGGTAAGACTAAACGTGGTTAAGGATCAATGGAAAGGCAATATGTGAAATCAATTTTGCCTCTGGTATTCTTTTTGTTTCAGTATTGAAGAGTATACAGCAATTTAGTGAAAATCACCGTTGAACTAGACGTTTACTTGCCAGCTTTCTAAATCACAAACACATGTGTGAGTGAACAGTTTGAAACTGAGTAATTCTGCACCAGTTTGTGTACATGTCTGTTGTTTCGGCATACTCCTTATGCCCAAGTGTCCAACACTACACAGCCAAGATAAACCTCAGTAGATAAGACAACAATTGCATCCAGATGTCGCAAACAGATACATTAAGTCTTGTGACATGCATCGCAATGTTTCAGCTGTTGGAACCAAAGTTGAGTCACATTAAGGTCAGTTCGACGTGCATTGATTTACAATTCAGTTGGTACAGCTTTCAATTCCTTTGACTCTGCCGTGGCTTAAGACTATGTGACTGTGCCTTCCCTCTTTCTAGTCATCAAACGTATCACCTAGTGACCCCCTTGGCATGTCACTAATTAAATTTGGATTTAGGTGTGGCAGATAAACAGGTGATAATCTTAAGTACTTAATCCTCCTCCTACACTTTGCATCCCCTCGGTCACCACAAAGGTGATGAACCCTGGGGTCTGTAGTCTTTTAGGTAACCGTAAGGCCAAGACATCCAGTCTTTGCTAGCCTGTGCTGGACCGCAATGATGGCACTGAGGGTTCAAACGTGGGTCAGGATACATCAAAAAGTGTCTTTGTTACAAAATACAATTAACATTGATCCAGTGGCTCAAACGTGATCAATACTGACATCGGGAAATGCATTTTACAAAATGATGCATTTAGCAGGTGTTTGTCTTGTTGGAATACTGAATAATGGCTACCTTCTCCATTAGGGTCTGGGGCGAAGTATACTTTGGAAGTACCTTATGTCTCCACCCGAAGCATCAAAATATTTGTATTTATTTATCTCATGATACATTGTGCTCATGCCCCCTATTTTTATAGAATTGTCAACATATAATTTTCATCCACAGTTTCAGTCATTTAACTTAAGTGGCAATGCCCCAGATGAAGTTAATTTACATGTGCAGGTGTGCAGTTCTACTGACTAAACCAGTGGACTCAAATGACCAAATACTCCAAAGTATTTTGAACCTTTCAAATTCTTTCCATACTGCACACCCACAAAGACACACACACATACACATACACACACACACAATTTAAGTTATAAAGTTTGACACAAGCACACAAGCGCACATGTGACTGCATTAGCATTATCCCTAAAATAACATAATTTGTTGTCCTCTTAATCATTTCAGTTTGCTGTTTCCCGAGAACTGTTTATCCCCAAAGCTGAACAATGGGCTGTATTGTGTCACCATGACTATTCTGATAAAAAAAGATTATGTGAAAATCTATCCTCGTGTGGATGCAGCTTTGAGCCCTGAAGCACTGCAAAAACAAGGCTAAGCACACACACAAACACACACACATACTCACTGAGAAGCAAATGTTTCTCTCTGTGACACCGGGTCGCGTTAACGTTCACTCAAACAACAAGTGAGAGGGAAAAAACAGAAGGGGACAGAGAGAGAGAAACAGAGGCCGGAAAGAGGGAATGCGTGGACTTGTGCGTGTGCGTGTTGAAGCGTGTGTGTGTGCGCGTCGAAGCGTGCGCGCACAACATGTTTGCATTTCAGTGAGAGAGAGAGATGTGACGAGTGTGTGTGTGTTGGAAAGAGAGATAGAGAGTGGGGGTGTGTGCAAGAGAGAAAGAATTCGAAGCAGGAGGGGTCGTTATGTAATGCCTCTCCGTTTGTCCCCCTCCCCTCTTCATCAGACCATGCGAGGACAACGCTGGAGGTCGCAATCAGCTGAGGTTAGGCGGAATGAGCCGGAGCAGCGAGCAATCACTCTGTGCACCGTGTCAGAAGCCGCCCTCGAATCCACTCAAGGAAGGAAAAAACACTAGGTGGAACGCAGTCTTCACACAGAGTTCTAGAAGTTTCCACCACTTCTGCAGATTACTTCCTCCAGTCCTTCCAAAAGCACGCTCTGCAGTCTTTGTGTGTCATCAAAGCACTTACGATTCATGACCAATTTGTCATTTTCACGGTGTAATATTATATTTTAAAGGGGTCATTGACTGCAAAAACGAGTTTACCTTGTCATAGTTGAATAACGACAGTTCGGTGGGTAAAATGGACATACCTCAAAGTCCATTGACATCCTTTTCCTATGCAAATCTCACAATTTGAAACTGCTGCTGTAAAATGGTCGGTTTCAAAAAATCCACCGCGGTCTGTACCTTTGTCACGCCCCAAAATCTACAATTCAAGATGCATGTTTGTCCAGATCTATTTTTCAGCAAGATAGCTAGAGCTAAATGAAGCTAAGTTGAATCACGATAGTTTGTTTGCTAAGCTGTAGTGCTAACGTTACCCACCTAAGTCGATCCCGTTTGCTTTGACAACAGAACTGGAAACAACTAACGTAATCATTTCAAATTATATCTAGTCAATCTGTTGAAAACAGTGTTGTGTAGATACAATAGATTTATTTGTACGTTTGTATTTCAAGTCTCCACCTTCGATGTTTCAGTGAGTGCTGTTGGCCATGTTGCGTCTTTGCTCCGCAGCTTCACTCGTTGTAAATCAACCAATCAGCGTGCAGCTCATCTAAATATTCATGAGCATACCATAAAAGGGAGAAAACCTCTTGTTTTATTCCAGGGCTATTTCACAGGGTGCATTAGGGTGCATAGAACAGCACCCGGGCCATTTTCAGCCCAACCAATGTTACCTACCCTATTCGGAGACCTTAAGGAGCAGTGTGAAATACCCTATAAAATCAGTAAATGACCCCTTTAAAAGGGTGCAGCTAGCTCAGTTGAAGATTAGTATGATGTGCCATTCAAACTGACAGCCAAAATAGTTGATATCTCCAGTGTACTAAAAGCCAAACAGCAAACTCTGTCGCACTGTGCAGAAGAAACACTCATGTTCCCTGTTAGAAAAAGTCTATCTAAATTCCTTCTTCCTCTCTCCCAACCCCCACCTAATCTCCAATAGGACCGGATAGGTGCAAACAGACACATGTGATAGCCCTCCTGTCATACCAGATCAGAGAAACACATCAAAGGAAGTAATAAAGGAAGAGTGAGAGATACCGCCCCCCCCCCCCCCCGCTCCCCCTTTCCACAGTCAGGACCACTGGTGCAGAAGGCTCCACATGTCCCTCATCCTCATCCTTATCTGACCTGACAGTAACAGCACAAGGACCTTCAACACTCTGCAGTCCACCTATCATTTGGCTTATTGTGGAGGACAAACCTTCATGCTCCTGGATCTTGGTGAGAAACGTGCTGTAAGGCTGGGTGTCAACCTGCCCCCACCTCTCATATGCTCAAATGTGGAGTTGCTCGACAGGGTCTCAACTTGATGGCTCTCACACCCCATTCAAGATTTAGCTTTTTGTATATTGTAAATTATTTGGCTACTTTATATTTTATTTTATATGTTTTATTAGTATTAGGTAGACTTGTACCTTAAGTATAGTTAGACCACATATTTAAGTTTGAGGATTCCTATATGTTTAATGTATGCACCTTCCTGCCAAAGTAAATTCCTTGTCTGTGCAAACTTTCATGGTGAATAAAACCCTTTCTGATTTTGATTCTGAAGATTTGGTCTGATTGGTTGTTCTTGTGTATAAAGGGAATTGTGATGCATTATTCTGTGGATTCTTGATCTCCTGAGACCTTCTCCTCAGCTCTGGCTTGTCCTGGTACTCCTTGTCCTTCCTCACATCTTGCTTTCTATCTCTGGTTTACAATAATCATGGTAGTGTAGTAAGAGTTAACCTTCATTTTGTAACATGTTTGCCTTGTAATTGATTTAATTCATTTGCAATGTTATTAAATGTTTATTTCATTTTAACCTTACTTTGACCATTCTTGCTCTGATTTAACCAATAGAGACAAATAACTGTAATTCCATTGGTATTGGGATTATTTGGTTCATGTTAATACACTGTTTAGTTCCCCATCTTCCTTTAAACCATAGGGGAATGAGTTTTGGTTGTTTGGCCAATATTTAAACCCCTACAGTTTATTGGTTCCTCGAGCGTGACTTTGGACCTATTAGTTACAGTTGCAATTCATCAGACTGAAGTCCAGCACAGGTCAGATTGCGAAAGAGGAATGCTGTCAACTGCAGTGTGGGTACGTGCGTTTGTGTGTGGATGTGTGTGGATGTGTACGTACACTCTCATCACTCCAACAATCTTTGTGCGGAGAGAGGCCTTCTCTTTGTTTGGCCCAGCCCCAAACCAGAACCAAGAACCAAACCAAGCAAACACAGTTACACAGTTTACAAAAGCCCACACTTTTTGAGGAGGAGAGTCTCCTTCTACGGAGAGGGTTACATGTGGCCTTGTTTGACTTGTGGGGTTGTCGCAGGGTGGTCAGTTCAAGTAAGGAGACGGCCCAGCTCTCCTCCCTCCCTCCCTCTCTCCGCTTCCCCAAAACTCACACCCGCCCTCTACAATCCTCTCTAGTCCACCGGGGTACAGAGTCTTCCCTTTCTCTAATCCTTATCCTGGATTTGGAAACACAGCCAAGTTTAATTCCCATTATGAGAGTTTGCGCAACACAACAGTAATATTTAATTAGCGTAGAGACACTGAGGGGGCAGTGAGGCTGAGTCATAGAAGTCATGTTGCTTCCCTCCCTCCCTCCCTCCCTCTCTCTTTCTTAATCCAGGGGTCATGTTCCTCCCAGCAATGAGCTAGTCCCCCCCCCCCCCCCCAGACAGATGACCTTATATGGTTATTGTATAAGTTACATATGTTCCCGGGTATACAATAACCATATAAGGTCACGGGATCACAGGATCACGCTGGAATGAGACTGACTGGATCTGAATGGAACCTCTGCCTCACAATACTGTATCTGTCTTCAGCTGAGACTCTGCTATGTGTTTTCGATGAAGGGGAAGGGTGGGTGTAGATAGGGTTAAAAATAGACAGAGAAAAATATATGGGAGAGGGAAATAGATGGAAATAGAGAGGGCGAAAGTTGGAGACAGCATGAAATGAGTGCGATGGCAGCCTTCTAATTTTACCGTCCACCGTAGAAAAACTGGGGTGGAACAAATGTCCTTGGAGATGTCCTCCGCAACATTTCAAACCGAGGCTTTGTACAGAGTGCATCTAGATGCCTTACTGTATCATCCTTGTTAATACAGAACGTAACTAAAACGTAGACAAAATCAAGACAAAAACATCCATTCAGGGCCTAAACAACATTGTCAAAGATTAACAACATCTTGAGGTTACAATGTATGGAAAGACTTTGGAAATTGAAACCATAACAAAAAGGCAGTTAGACCTGCTACTTTTTTATTGCTCTCTGTCCCGTTATCACTGTCCTGCTCGCACAACACAGTGGACTTTTCTGGAATGTTCTCAGTCTTGCTCTTTGGCGGGTTGCCAGGTTAGATCATACTGCAAGTAACATCAAACCGGTGCAATATCTGAGCCTTTGTGAGCCAAGATGCTTTGTCCAAATGGGTTATGTCATTATGAATAACTGCACACCCCTGCATTACCCTTGAAAGTTTTATCTTTATATCTATATTTCTCTCTGTCTCTTTCTCTCTCTCTCTCTCTCTCTCTCTCTCTCTCTCTCTCTCTCTCTCTCTCTCTCTCTCTCTCTCTCTCTCTCTCTCTCTCTCTCTCGCTCGCTCTCGCTCTCTCTCTCCGTGTGCTTACTGAAAGAGTCAGGAACATTGAAAGAAGTTGCTATTTTAGCATCATGCTAGCAGCAACCTATAGGATGACTCCAGTGTCATAACAGCGTCCTGGAATGGCATGGAATTAATAAAACAGAGCCAATCCTTTTTATAGATGCTCGTTGGAAGACGGGAGAAAGTAGTTGAAATATTAAGAAACACAAAGTGTCTGAAGGTCTGTGTGTGTGTGTTTGTGTATTTGAATGTATATGTTAGGTCTTGCATAATTGGCTCTGATTGCTCATGTAAGCATATAGGCCGTTTGGGACACAAGCAGTCATCAGTTGGGCGAGTATAGATGGCCTAGTTTTCGGTAGAGTACAGAGCCTCCCCAGTAGCTTGACAAAATGTGGACTTTCATCGGGCACTGGGTCCTCTAATTTCTATACATTGCTGCGCTGTGTATGTGTATGTGTTTTTATTTTTTACTGTTGTTGCCGGTGCAACAAGAATTGTGGTATTGAGGTGGGACTTGCCCTCGCAACAAGTAATTGATATAGAAGTCCATAGAAGCATTCGGTACAGCTATACAAAATAGAGATGGTGGATTTTAATTCCAGTTGTATTGTATTCTGGGTGAAATGTACAATCTGATCTGTTTTGATTGACCTTGCCTGGGACACAACTAACGGGCGAGTCCCTGGCAGACTGAAACAAATGTTCCAATACTTGAAAGGTTTTAAAATAGGCCTACCATTTCATCCCCCTGCACAGGAGACTAAAATTGTTCTCTAAATTAGTTTCCTACTTCATCCAGTGTAATGGAAAGAATATTACCGCAAAAGCTATAATTGTCTTAGCTGTCATTTGCGCATCCTCCTAGCCGTAGTCTAGGTTCACTGCTTGTCAACAACTCTCGTCTTCCCTGATCCGCTTACAATGCAGTTGCCCGGAAACCGGAATCTATGACGGCAAACATGGGGTACTTGAGATTGTACTGTAAAGCAAACAGTACCCGTCTGTACATGTCTGATCTGGGAGAGAACGCACAAACCACACTGGTCTCTTCACCAATACCTCAAACTGATTCTAGCCATGTGTGGAGTTAATGATTCCTTTTAATAATACACTTTTATTCCGAAAAAAGCAATAAGAGAAAACGAAGCAAACAGCTAGGCTAAATAGGAGAGAACTTGTAGGCTAAAGCTCAGTGCGGTTTCTGTAGAGCTACGTGTTTTACATCAACATTTGCGTTGTTTTTTCTCTGTTAGGAACATCTAAGAATGGGAGAGAGCGAGCGAGAGAGAGAACAATTGAATGACTGATGAGGGGGATAAGAATGAACAGAAGCATGAAGGAAAAACAAGAACAGAGTTGTTCATTCATCTGGTTCTCGGAACAGAACACAGTGCATGGAACCTATTAGAGGCACTGTTTTCATATCTGACCTTGACTAACTCCTTACTGTGTTCATACCTGTCCTTGACAAACTCCTGCATTACACTGTGTGTGTGTGTGTATGTGCTTAGTGTGTTGCTGGGGGAGTGTGTTGATGGGTATGTTTGTACTTTGTATGTTTATGTGTACACATGCATGCATCCGTGTGTGTTTGTGTGTGTTTGGACTCTGTCTTAGAAATACAGCCAGATAGAGGGGAGAGAGAAAGAAACAGAAAGAAGAGGAGTACATGGATGTATCTCAAGCAATGTATTATTTTGTACTCAATGTAGACATGCTGCTGCACAATCAGTGTTCACTTTTTTTTGTCCATAAGCCTAAGTATGGGATTTGTAAATGTCTGTTAAGGACCTGATTTGTATGTTCTACTTGTTAAATTGGAACGACAGTAACTACGTTTGTCGGGGGAGATGAGAGATGATGTTCTCGTGCATGTGTGCTGTATCTGTGTATCTAAAAAGGAGGGGGAAGGGGAGGGAGAGGAGGGGGGGGGGTCAGCCCAGATGTCCCCCCCCCCCCCCCCGAGTAGGCGGGGAAGCTCCTGCAGCTGGATGTGTCGCCTGGGGCCACGCAGGCGAGGAGGGGTGGAGGAGGAAGAGAACAGGAGGGGAGGGGAGGGGGAGGGGAGTTGGGAGGAGGTGAGGTGTGGTTCAGTAGCGAAAGAGGAGTGGAGAGGCAAATCAGTTCAGAGGAAGCGAGGCGGGGTGGACGAGGAAGCGAGGAGGGGTGGAGGAGGAAGGGAGGGAGGAGGGGTGGAGTGGGAAGAGAGCATAGGACGGGGAGGAGAGGGGAGGGGAGAGGAGAGGGAGAAGAGTTGAGAGGAGGTAAGGTGGAGGTCGAGGAGGGAAGAGGCAGAGGAAGGGAGGAGGAAGAGAGCAGGGGAGGGGAGAGAATAGAAGAGGGAGAAGGGTTGAGGTGGGGTGAGCAGGAGGACAAGAGGACAGGCGAAGAAATGGTGGAACTTTCTTTTTTGGGACCAAATCTTGCAAACTTAGTATATAATGAGTGCAATTGCACAAGAACACAACCCAAAACTAGATTGAAAGAAAATCAACACCTTTTTTTCAACAGATATATGTATAAACCCTATATCTATACTGTAAGGATGTTTTGTTGCACATGTTCATTAGACAAAGGGTGCGATAGAGAGAATGTGAGCGAGAGAGGGAAAGGGAGAAGAGGGAGGGGGGAACAAGAGATAACACTGTAGGTCACGACACTGCCTGTGTCCTCAGGTCCTCTTGTAATCTTTATCTCTTTCTCTCGCTCTCCCTCTATCTCTCTACATCCCTCTATCACTCTCTCTCTTATTATCCCCTCCCTTTGTCCCATCTCAACTGCGTAATCCATAACCTCGCAAAAATAAATAACTTAATCCAATGAAGAAATACAGGAACGTGGACATCAGTGACCCTACCTGCCAAACCATACTTTTATCAGCCGCTTACCATGTCGCTTGGATAGAATGGGATTGATGGAGATATGCAAGACTTTGGCCCCGCTGCCAGCATTCCATTACAGTCAGCAACTATATGTCTCTGAATGTTTCATTATATGAAGTTACGACCTGTCAAGAGAGACTGTCTGTGTTCTGAATGGAAAAAAAGGTTACACGCACTTTATAGCCATAGTGGGTTCCACACAGGTGTGTAGGTTTGTTTTGAAATGTGGGTGGGACAGCTTTTTTAAGAACTGAGGATGCAGCCATAAAATATAATTATCTTAAAATACAGTCGGGGGACAGATAGTATAATTAATAATGTATGATGTACAATAATTATTTAATGAAACCTGGCCCTGGTTTGCCCCTGGTTCCACACGCGATGAAAGGTTCCACACACCTTAGAACCATAGTGGGTTCTTCACTAGTCTTCTAGTGAGCAGAACCTTCTGAAACCTTTTAAGAACCCTTTCTTCTTCTCTTTAAAATCTTGTTTCATCAAAGGTACAAGTGTCACCTACCATGTCCTTATCTCTCTTGGCCTTTGACCCATGTCAGGCTTTGATCCTGTTATGAGATTATCTTTCAGGTGAGGTCAACCTCTCCAAAAGTCTTCTGTTACTCACTGGGACAAATAGATTGTCTGGATTCGATGTAAAAGTATGTCAAAGGTGGAACTAAGGATTCAAAGAATACTTAGAAATACTAATACGAAAGACTTACACGTAAGACAAACCACGTTGGGTCATTAAGACCTTATCCTTATTAACTCAATCAGCTGTAAACCAAAGGTGGGTGAGGTGGGTGTAGACAGCTGATGTAGACTGCTTGTATCCTAACAAAGAATAGAGGGTGAATGTGTGAAGAATATAGGAGAACTTGTTTGGATTGTGAAAGAAGGGATTGCAGTACACAGATTTTAGATATGTGTGTGGTTTTCTTGTGTGTTCTTGTTTTTTTTGGTCTGTGAGTGTGTGGTTTTATAAGTTCGCTGAACACTGTTTGAGGTTTACAGTAGACCCTTTCAGCAATGTTTGTGTATTACTGTAATACACAGAAATACAATGTAAGACAGAAAATAGATAGTGTGTGTGGTTGTGTGCATGTGTGAATGATTGCCTGCATGCATGTGTTAAACATTGAGAGAGAAAAAAATGTGTGTGGGTGCCAGTGAGCGAAAAAGGGAGAAAGAAAGAGGGAGAGAGAGAAAGAGGGAGTGATGGAAGGGCGAGAGAGAGAGAGAGAAAGAGGGAGAGAAAGAGAGAGAGAGAGAGAAAGACAGGGGGAGAGAGCTGGGGGGCATAGGTGATGAGGAGCTCTGTCATCTGACATCATAAGGATTAATCACACTGCGTTGGGTTACATAAGGAGATCACGTCTCTCCGTGCCAACAGCGCTTTGAATAACACACCACAGCAGCGTCAGCTGGTAACAGTAGCCTACATACATGCACGAACCCAACCGCTGTCTATATACTTTCTGTACAATACCACCATCTTGTGGTCAAATATTTATTGAGTGTTAAAATTGAGCCAGACTACTTTACGAAAACTAAATTGAAAGAAAATAGCCTAACATGCAGCCGTTTTGCACTGAAAATAAGCTTTATTTAAATGTGCAAGTAAGTAATACAAATGGATGAGAACATTTCGAAATTCTTAAACCGCAGTTAGAATAGCCTACCTTGCGAGACGATTGAGAAAGTGCAACAGACTGCTCCGGACGAATAACGCTCATCAAAGCTGTTAGTCGCCAAAAGAAGTTTGAGCTACCTACGGAATATGACTTTTAAGACGTTCAATAGTAAAAAATTTATATTAAAAATTTCAAGCTATTATATTACATCTGTATTTAAAGTCTTAAAAATAAATATAAAATTGGAAAATTGTAATTTAAATTAAGTTTGCCGTGGTTGAACGGAGTGATTAAATATTTACAGCCGTAATTGCTTCCTTCTGAAGCTACCTATCATAAATCCAAACAATCAACAAACTGAGCATGAAACGAAAATAAGGAAACATACCTAAACATCTATGAACTATGTTCTATAAAAAAAAATCTTACAGAAAAGATTAAAACCCATGAATATAGTTCCTAATCTTATTTTTTTTTAAATAAAGTTCCCTTTTTAAAAGATATCACCCAATTTGACAACAGAGTTGACCTAACAAAATGACTTGTTTGATATTTGGCCTTTGTATCATGGGCACTCAGGTCCTTTATGTGACAACACTCAACAGAGGCCTTTTTTAGTGTTCAGTCTAAATGTCGACTCAGTGTTACCTGCCTTTAGGTAAGTGCTGTTGGTGTATGTGTGTGTGTGTGTGTGTTAATGTGGGTGTGTGTGATCTCCGCTCCACGAGAATACTGTGTGTGTCTGTGTGCGAGACAAAGAGAGCAAAACAGTGTGTGTATCCCCCCCTTCAGCTCAGGCGTGTCTCTTCATGTGCAGGGCCAGGTGGTCGGAGCGGGAGAAGGCCCGCTGACAGAGCAGGCACTCGTACGGCTTCTGGCCCGTGTGCTTGCGGAAGTGACGCGTCAGCTCATCAGATCGTGCAAATTTCCAACCGCAGCCCTCCCAGGTGCAGTGGTAGGGCTTCTCCCCTAGGGCGGGATATCAAAGGTTAACCATGACAGGATAGTAACTTGTCAAAAAAGCAAAAAGGTTGACATGGGAATGTACTGTATCTAGGACCGAGATACTGAACATGCTAGATACTGAAAATGCTCCTAGAATCTAGAACATATATTCAAGGTATTGTTGCCTGTAAGAGATTGTTGTTACCTGTATAAGGTTACATATAAGAGGTTGCATACATGTTACAATGTCAAATAAATGGGTTTGACATGTTACTTGCATATGTTTGTATAGTGGTGGTGTGGGTTAACACACCACCATAACATGGTGAACCCTGTGTACCGGTGTGTGAACATGTTTCCCTTTGAGTCTACCATGTATGACTTTCCATATTACCTGTGTGAGTGCGAAGGTGAGCTTTAAGGTGGGAGCTCTTTGTGTAGGTCTTGCTACAGCCGAGGTATTCACAGCAATGAATGGCAGCTCTCTTTTTTGTGGTTGTCCTCCGCGCACGCTTCCCCATCACCTCTGCAGAGGGTGCCAAAGGGCCAGCCAGGTGCGTGTGCGAGTGGGGGAAATGGCTTGGGGGTTGGCTGTGTGTGTAATTGGCCTGGTGGCGGTAGAGGCCGGGGTGGAGGGAGTACCCAGGGACGTAGCTGTAGTGTCTGGGGTCAGGGGTCATGTTCGAGGCTTGGATGAAGCGAGGGTTGGCGTTGGTCGCCATTGAGGGGTGTTGAGGGTAGTAGTGTCCCGTAAAGTCCCAGGATTTGACCTTGTTCAGGCCTATATTGGCTCTCTCGTGGTGTCTCTCCTGGTTTTGGGCAAACGGGAAACCATAGTGGTCCACAGTTGGTTGCGCTTGTTGTTGGTCATTGCTGTACCCTGTGTTGTACAGTTCTGGGAGGGATACATCAATGGTTTCTATAGGGGATAGAAGCTCAGTCATGAGGCTACTGGTGCCCATATGGAGCCTTTCTGGTGCTACCTGCTGCTCTGGCACCCCTCCATCTTGGTACAGTCCACTCTGGTCCAGCTGAGGAAGCTGTTGAGTGTTGTTGTGCATGGATGGATTCATTTCAGGTGATATGTTGGTCCAGTCCGACAGTAGGAACTCCATGTCCCAGGAGACATTGCCTTCATCATCTAGGTTATCCTTTGTCATTTGCTGAGGAACCTGTTCCTGGTCCGTGTTGCCAGTTAACTGTCTCTTGCTTGGTGACTCCAGACTGAGTGAGACATTCTCAAACATCTTCACCTAGTGAAAGAAATTATTCCTTTTAACCATAATAAAACATTTACTGGCTACAGTGTATATGACTGGGTAAATCATCATGTGATAGTAATGTGACATTCATTACCCCATTGATATTCACACCCTTTTTATAAGATATCAACTTTTATTAACTATTAAAATAAGTACACATATTGTAAAAAAAAAAAAAAGTTGAAAAATTTGAGACTCAAACTCTCGAGACATCTCCAAGAAAATTGACAGCTTAACGCTACGGCTACACCAAGCGCGGAAATTCTGACGCGCGGAAAAAGAACGTTCACGTAGCGGATCTTTTATTTAGCCGGCTACACTGGACGCGTCAAAGATTTACATTTAAGATGAATCCATTATCTGTTTTTCTGTGTTTGTTTACCATACTCTAAGTAAAAAGGGCCACGCAAAC
Organism: Osmerus eperlanus; assembly: GCF_963692335.1. NCBI lineage: Eukaryota > Metazoa > Chordata > Actinopteri > Osmeriformes > Osmeridae > Osmerus > Osmerus eperlanus. The sequence continues at coordinate 7,345,313 of NC_085039.1, read as the reverse complement.
CTTGCGGAAAATAATAAAAATATTTATCTATTTATACATTTTCCGCACGGACATTTTCGCACGGAAATTTCGTTTTCGCGTCTGGTGTAGCCACTCTCATTGCTTACAATGTATTAGAACTCTGCTGAGTCCACACTGCGTCCGCAAGGCAAAATTTTCGTGCTTGGTGTAGCCACGGCGTAACATTGATAAAGAAGCAAAGACCGGCATTTATTTTTTATTTTTTATAAAAACAAAATCAACCTACCTTCATATTGTCATTGGAGTGAAATAAGTTTGAGAAGGAGCTGAAGGATGGCAGCACAGCCTGAGTCAAGGCCATCCGATTGGCTGGATGTGAAGTCAAGTGCCAGAGGGTGAGCGGCTGGGAGCTGTTTCTTTTCTTTTTAACATATGACCGTATCGCAATGGTTCGAATTTAGTTCCGAAAACAACGTGTTTACGTTTACAGTGCACTTGTTGCTTATTTCTCGTTGTTCACAATGTCTACAGTCTCTTCATGCTCTCTTTTTCTGTATCTCCCCCCTTTCCCCTTCTCTTATCCCCCTTTCTCTCTCTCTCTCTCTCTCTCTCTCTCTCTCTCTCTCTCTCTTTCTCTCTCTCTCTCCCTCTCTTTCACCCCTTTCAGCTATGAACATAAATCACTCTGTTCGTGTACTTTGTGACAGTTGGGGATTGGGGCGTGTCTTAGTATGTGTGTGTCTGTACAGTAATATCACCCCATGATCTTGTCCTGCCTCCTGTCCTGTTTCTCTCAATGAAGACTGAGTTGTTCTAACTACTATCTCTAGCACTGTACCTCCTCTGTATTTTTGAGGAATAAATTCAACCAATACACCTGTATAACGATACTGACAGTCCACTAGACCAGGAAAGCCTTGAGCGGAGCCTTACCCATAAAGGTGTATTTCTAATTGTATCAAAACAAATTTTTCTAGAAGAACCTTTTGGTATTTTCTTTTCAAAATAAGTAGGCCCAGACCTGTGCACAATCTCACAATTCAGGGGAAATTGACTTCATTCACATAAAGAACTGAGGCTGTAGTCGTTGATAGGTCACTATCTAATGAGGCATGTTTATTCACATGAGTGTGCCTGTATGTCTGTGTTTGTGTTCATATGTGCTGTAATAGGTGCCCACTGGGCCTCTACACTGTAAGCATAAATTAATATAAATACATACAAACAATACTTTGTGGGAAAAACATTGCATATAATCTAGTGTCGACAAATAGACTACTGAAACATTGCATGTACTATTATATTATTATAATTTATTCACAATTTTCCCAACACAATATTTAATGTACAAACCATTGCAACATATTGTCATAATATACAAGTTCCAGGGATTATTCAGTGCTTAGAATGACAACAACAAAAAAATCACATAAAATTGTTACTGAAGAAAAAGCAAGAACTGGAAACAACATGATACCATTCCATTTTTCCTCACCATTTCGAACTCAAAAGGGTAACAATCTCCACCCCCTGCTTGTCCAACTACCACTACCACGCATATACACACCTCTGCCTGCTATGTGACATGCAATTCTGAGAAGACGACCTGTGTGTAGCCAGTGATTATGTGCCGTTTAGTGATTATCAGCTTCTCCCGGGTCCCAGGAGGCTCCTGTCTCAGGACAGATAAAGACATTCTGACTGCTGGTTGTTTCTGGTGACTGTCACCACCATCACTGATAAAGAGCCACTCTCTGACCCTGGGTTCTACAGGGGAGCACTATGCAAAATGAAGACATGGATGTGCTAAACAAGGACTAGTTCCCACAAGCTAACTGTAGGAGCACAACACCTCAACCCTCAAACCCTAAAATGAAATGGAAAACTACAATGGGTTTTTCATTTATGAAAATAATTTGAGTTGTATTGAGTATTTTGTCTGGGTGGTGTGGTCAGAAGGGTTGAATGGATGTGGTGTGAAGGTGTTCCAGGGTTGCTGGTACTGCTTCAATCATCTCCTGACATTCTGGAGGAGCCAGTCAGTATCTTCCAGACCCTCCTGAAGAAATTCTGAATCTCCTTTTTTTCGTTTATTTTCACTCTGGATCACTCACTATCGTTGAATTTAATATTTCTTTCAAGGCATGCATGAGTTGTTATAAAGGGAGAATAGCTGAGTCATTACAGTTAATTTCATCATATTTGGAAAACAAACATGACTTTGAACATTCCTAACCCCTCTAAGCTGGACTGGTGAAGCTTGTTATCTTTCACCTCATGGTGGTCCTCATTAGTCAAGAACCAGAACGTAGGACCAGACTTCAAGACCAGACTACAGAACCAAGTACCAGAACCAGAAGAACCAAGCACCAGAGCCAGACCCTGGTAACAGGCTTCCAACATATCTACTACCATGCAAGAATAAAGATGAGAAACACATTCAGAGAGTGTTGTGTGTTTTGTGCGTTGTCTTGTTTGCCAGTCTTGTAGTTAGTTTAGTTTTGGGTTTATTGTTACATGATATCTGAAATATTTGTCGGGTTTTCCATTACATTCGCAGCATCCAACACACTGATTAAGTCTATTCTAGGTAGTGACAAGCGAGGAAAGTTAGAACGCGCCAACAGGGCACAGGCCCAGGGGGGCCCTATGGCTCAGGGGGGCCCTATGGCTCAGGGGGGCCCTATGGCTCAGGGGGGCCCTATGAGACAGAGCCTCTTTATGAAGTTGCTGTTATTAACTTAACATTTTTTGTCACATAGTAAAAAGGTGTAGTCAGTCAGGCGTAGACTAGTCAGTCATGACTAGTCAAGGCCTAGTTCATAGGCCCAAAAGTCCAGAAGAAAAACAGAAGGAATAGAATAAACATGATTTAGACTGCACGTCCATACTAGGCCTAATTAAAAGGCTGGCTATAGCATTAAGGTTGCTAGGCTATGTCTGCGTAATTTAGCCCGGTTACTGTACAGGTGAATTTAGTTTGTTCCTTTTTAATGCGGGGGGGGCCTTCTACGTGTCCAGGGGCCCATTTTATTTTAATCTAACCATGATTCCATGATGCAGCCTGTTAAACATTACACATCTACTGACCAGCAGCCACTCTCATTTATAACATGTAACCTAACATGTTACAGTTTTTCTCAAATGCTAAAACACTGAAACTAGACTTTTCAGCAAAACTCTAAACACATTCTCATTCTCAAAACCCATTCTGCACTCTAATGCACATGTCATCCATACTGGTAAACACAAATGGCAAGAATCAAATACAAATAGAGAAAACATGTAATTGACTAAACACAACCACTCAAAATTGATTTCACTTGTTTCAAATGATGTGACACAACCAATATAAGCCAGTTCAGAGATCAAAGAGGTTGCAAACAATATTGCTTGTGATGTTGACGAAGTGCTCTGGCTTGTCCCAGCCAAAAGACAAGAAGAAGCACATTGATCACATGTTTACTCCTTTGATTTTTGCCCCTTTTAGTATTGTATACTGTAGTAGCCTACAGTGCATTGTAGGCTCTATACTGTACAATGAACAAATTGTATGGCCCTGAACATTGTACTTTCCATTTGTTACAGTAACAGTACTGACTGCTCAATAGATTTTGACTTGTTGCAGGTTCATATCAACAAAGAACAAGAGTGAGTTGTGAGTAGTGAAATGCAGGGTACAGTACTGTATACGGGTACAAGGAGGAGAAAGAACAAGAAAAATTGCAAAGAGCAAAGCAGTAAGTTCTGATCAATTTTGAGCTACTATGATAGAACATGTTTTCGTTCATCAAAAGACAATGACGGATAAATATGAAATTTATTTTGAGATTACGTAAAAATGTCTCCCTGAGAACTATATGTTTTGAACAATGTGTGTTTTATTGTTTACTGACTGTTTCAAGAAATGTGTTATTGCACATTTGCTAAAACACATTTCTTGAAACAGTAATTTTTCACAATTGCTAAAACACATTTCTTGAAACAGTCACCCATTTTCTCAAAACTGTAAACACAAAACCTCATCTTCAAGCACTATTTACAAAACCTCTGAATCCTCTTGCATAATGAAACTTTCGCCTCAAAAAAGTTTGACCTGTGCTCAAAATCAAACTTTCGCCTCAAAACAGATTTACCTGTGCTCAAAATCAAACACTGCTCTCAAATCATAAACAGAGTGATCAAAATTATATACACTATCAAGCAGTCAGTAAACAATACACCAAAAAATTTAAAACACATTGTTCAAAACAGATAGTTCTCAAGGAGAACGATATGAATACGAATTTTTACGTAATCTCAAAACAAATTTCATATGTATCCGTCATTGTCTTTTGATGAACTGAAAATTCAATTTTTCTTGTTCTTTCTCCTCCTTGTACCCCTATACAGTACTGTACCCTGCATCTCACTACTCACAACTCACTCTTGTTCGTGGTTGATATGAACCTGCAACCAGTCTAAATCCATTGAGCAGTCAGTGCTGTTACTGTAACAAATGGAAAGTACAATGTTCAGGGCCATACAATTTGTTCATTGTACAGTATACAGCCTACAGTGCACTGTAGGCTACTACAGTATACAATACTAAAAGGGACAAAAATCAAAGGAGTAAACATGTGATCAATGTGGTTCTTCTTGTCTTTGGGCTGGGTCAGGCCAAAGCACTTAGTCAACATCACAAGCAATATTTTCTCACCTTCAAAAACCTGTTTGCTTTCTGAACTGGCTTATATTGGTTGTGTCACATCATTTGAAACAAGTGAAATCAATTTTGAGTGGTTGTGTTTAGTCAATGACATGTTTTCTCTATTTGTATTTGATTGTCGCCATTTGTGTTTACCAGTAGGGATGACATGTGCATTACAGTTGTTTTTATTCGCTTTGGTACTATTCTCACAAGTATGTGGTAAAACCTCACAACTGTTAGTACAAAACTCAAAGCAGATCATCAAAAAGTCTGTTTTTTCAAACATGTAATCACATGTTCAATTGACAAAGTACAACGCACAAAATTACACAATCACTTTTTCACCACACCTAATCAGTGTGTCATCAAAGAAATACCTTTCATATGAAGTAATTGTCTTTCACAATGCAATGCTCACAATACTTTTGATATGCTTCTCATCTAATTTGCGTAAATACATTTGACCAACACTTAATCCAACTGATCTTAATGGTTAATCACTGAACCGTTTGGTAAACCTATATATTTTCATTTCAGCAATAAACAGTATATTGATTTTGAGAACTACAGAAATAAAATGTGTTTTTGTACGAACATATAAATTAACCACACATGATGAATACTCGTTATTGCTACTTGATTTCAGATTGGGGTAACCACAATTGGTCATTAGATATACGTAAAAGTGGGGGCGTAAACACTGGCAATTTCTTTCAACATAGCAGGATAGACAGCAAGGAATAGGAAGAGCTCGTGGACAAGGGATCCGTCAGAGAGGTGGGCATGAGAGAGGTCAACAGAGAGGTCAGAGGGGTGGGCATGGGCACCAACAGACAAGTCAGAGGGGTGGGCATGGGCACCAACAGACAAGTCAGAGAGGTGGGCATGGGCACCAACAGAGAGGTCAGAGAGGTGGGCATGGGCACCAACAGAGAGGTCAGAGAAGTGGGCATGGGCACCAACAGAGAGGTCAGAGAGGTGGGCATGGGCACCAACAGAGAGGTCAGAGAGGTGGGCATGGGCACCAACAGATCAGAGGGGTGGGCATGGGCACCAACAGAGAGGTCAGAGAGGTGGGCATGGGGCCTCTAAATTTTATGTTTTGTTCTCATTTAGTTACATAATAGAAAGTATACCTATGTTACAATTATATCTGAAAAATAGTAAAAACTACGTAATTTGCCCAAATGATTGTAGACAATGTCTTCATTGATCCTTCACTTGATTACACATAGGATGGATATTTTGGAAATTATTATTTAGTATTATTTAAATGTGAGTAATGTAAGTGTATTGCCTAATGTGAAACTGTGTAATCTGTCTTTTACATAGTACTGGAACATATTAATTTCAGCACTTCTAAGGCCGATTTGAAACATGTATCTTGCATTGTTTGCTGTTGGATGAACTGATTGTTAAAAGTACTACAGTAAACTGAAAGAAGATCATACTGTTGTGTTTCGGTGATTAAACCAAATGTTCCCATTACATATTACAATAATCTTGTGTTTGAAACAATGATTATGTGGACTGGAAAACATGTGCAACTGACTGAAAGCATTCCATCAGGTTTTGAAAGAATGACTAGCTGTGTTACAAGTGTGATCAGTTTGGATTTTTGTACTAAGAGTTTTGAAAATGTACACCTTACTTGTGAAAATAGTACCAAAGCGAATAAAAAAACTGTAAATGTTATGTTTTGTTCTCATTTACAGTAGTAGTTACATACAGTAATACAGTAAAAAGTATACCTATGTTACAATTATATCTGAAAAATAAAAACTAATTTGCCCAAATTATTGTAGAGGATGTCTTCATTGATCCTTCACTTGATTACACATAGGATGGATATTTTGGAAAATCTAGATTGTAGTGTATTGCCTAATGTGAAACTGTAATCTGTCTTTTACGTATAGTAGCATATGAATTTCAGCACTTTTTTTCAACACGGCCGATTTTAAACATGTATCTTGCATTGTTTGCTGTTGGATGAACTGATTGTTAAAAGTACTAAATTGAAAGAAGATCATACTGTTGTGTTTCGGTGATTAAACCAAATGTTCCCATTACATATTACAATAATCTTGTGTTTGAAACAATGATTATGTGGACTGGAAAACATGTGCAACTGACTGAAAGCATTCCATCAGGTTTTGAAAGAATGACTAGCTGCGTTACAAGTGTGATCAGTTTGGATTTTTGTACTACGTAAGAGTTTTGAAAATGTACACCTTACTTGTGAAAATAGTACCAAAGCGAATAAAAAAAACTGTAAAGTGCAGAATGTGTTTTGAGAATGAGAATGTGTTTAGAGTTTTGCTGAAAAGTCTAAGTGAGATCTGCAAATTGTGTTTTACCATGTGAAATGGTTTAAGGTATTGATAACAGACTGCACAATTAGCTACATGAGTTCAGGCAACCGAGAACTTTGTTCAGCCAATGGGTTGAGAAAAACTGTAACAACATAACCATGGAACCGGATGTTGTTCCCCAAGCTCCATTTTTACCTCCACACCAGTAGATGTCGACAGCTCGGTCTCAGAGTTTCATACTGACAGACTCAGAGCTCAGCTGATACGGAACCGGAGGCAGCGTGCAATGTTCGTTCAAGATAATCGGTCTGCCAAGATGTTCCGAGTAATTGTACGGGCTGACGTGGGAGCTATCTGGATCTTGTTCGGCATATTTTGCTGCCAACTTAGTATCGTTTCGGCAGATGACATCGTGGTAGCATGCGGTGGATTTGTGAAATCCGATGTTGAAATCAACTACTCCCTGATCGAGGTGAGACTGCAGTAACGAGACGGCCTAGCCAGAGCTAGCCGCCGGATGGGGGTGCTCCTGGACTGACAGTTTGAATTAAATACAATAGCCTGCTAGCTAACATAGTAAATCAAAGTAATTCAATAGCCAGTTTCACAGCACGATCATTTCACGATTCCCGAATGCACCGCTACTCTACTGACTGTTCGGGCATAGTAACTGTATGACCAAATGTGTTGTATATTTATCATTTTGACCCGTGTAGTGCTAGCCACTTTACCATTTTAGATACGCCAGACAAGATGGCAAACAAAATGTACAAACAGAGACTATGTATTTTTGTTCGATTTCAATGTAGCTACATTTAGATTTATAAAGCAAGGAATAGTTTCCATTTAAACATCCTTGCTGCATGGCTGCCCACCCTAAACCCGTCAGTGCTGACGAGGTAGCTAGGGGGACCTTTCACAGTTAAAGCTAATAGGATTAGCTAGCTAGCATTAGCTCTAACTTGTCAAATAATCTAAGGCTACACATGGCCTCCCTCCTACTAAGAGCTAAATGACAGCTGGTGTTGGTGCATCGCAGATAGCTTAACATCAAGTGCATGTGGGTTCGGTTATTAACACGCTCTCTTTTTCTCTAGATAAAACTGTACACTAAGCAAGGGTCCTTAAAATACCAGACAGACTGCGCACCCTTCAATGGCTACTTCATGATCCCTCTCTACGACAAGGTAAAATCACGAGAAACAAAGTTTATTGCTGAAAACGACTTCCTGGTTAGTCATTGATGGTTGCTAATGGTTGACTCCTATCTGTTTGCAGGGGGATTTTGTACTGAAGATTGAGCCTCCTCTTGGGTGGAGCTTTGGTAAGAGGATCACTACCATCACCAGTGTTATCACATTCATACTATAATCATTCCAGAAGAATGGATTGGCATTGGGGGCCCTTATGCATCGTTATGCATCGTTACCAGTATTTCATGTGTGTGTTGTGTCCATAGAGCCCACCAGTGTTGACCTCCATGTGGATGGGGTTAATGACATCTGCACCAAGGAACAGGACATCAACTTTGTCTTCACCGGTTTCTCTGTGTCAGGAACGGTGCGAGACAAACATTTGCGAAACACACTTTTTTTTGTTGTTGTACGTTTTATACGTGTACGTTCTGTCCATGGCTTTTTAATGTGTGTGTGTGTGCTCTCGTGTGTCCTAGGTTCTGAGTAAAGGGCATCTCCTGGGCCCGGCTGGAGTGGAGGTCAGACTTAGCAGGGAAGGAACCGAGGAGAAACAGACTGTTCTCACACAGGCTGGTGGAAAGTAAGTGAACCGGTCACTTGTGTCCAGACCAGTGTTGTTGAAGTGACCTTGTAGCTAACTCGTACAATGAAATGATGGTGCATGGTTGTAGACTTTTAGAATGACCTTTCAAATGTTTTTTTTCCCTCTTTTTTTTCATGCAGGTATTCCTTCTTCAAAGTACTTCCTGGAAATTATGACATCACCGCATCCCATCCTTCCTGGACTCTGGAGCAGGTTAGCGTTTCCGTTTTTGCTATTCATCCGAAGCGACGTCCCAAATTTGGCGACCTCCCACTGGCCCAACGGATCGCGCAGACCGCTTAACCTTCTCCTCCGCAGAGCGCCACGTCCGTGCGCGTGTCCAACGCCAATGCCCCGGCCGTGGAGCCCCTAGTGGTGGGAGGGTACGACGTCGCAGGGGAGGTGCGAAGCGACGGGGAGCCGATGAAGGAAGTCACCTTCCTCCTGTACTCGGCCAGCGTGAAGAAAGAGGTAGATACTTCCCCCCCCCCATCCATCCGTCTTTCTTGTTATTATTGTTATTATAATTTTTGTCTTACCTGAGGTATTTCCTTCATTTGAACAAATTAAGCCATTTTAAATCAATTTAAAGCCGAAGGTCAGAGTTCTTGACTCGAGGATGTCGAGGTTGTAGATCACGGAATATGTATATGAGGGCAGGCATGAGTGTTTGGGACTCACCCCCTCTGTCCCTCCTTCCAGGATATCAGCAGCTGTAGCACAACCCCGGTTGAGGGGGCTGAGTCCGGGGACGACTCCCTGGTTTACCTCTGCAGCGCCCTGTCCCAGGATGATGGCACCTTCACCTTCCCCTCCCTGGCCAGCGGGGAATACAGCGTGGTAAGTCGTCCCAAGATGGCGGCCGCCATTTTCATGCTGGATGATAAAGAAAAAAGACAATGTGTTTGAGCGGATGGCTTCCAAATGGCATAAATACCACCTCTTAGTCTCATTGTAACTATTATGTGTTATTTTCTAAGGCCCAATGCTTGCCACATATCTCAGAAATGAGTGGATATGTTTAGTTTTGATATGTATTCCTTTAGAAGGCCCTTGTGTGGAGAACTAAGATAAGTTATCTTGTCTCTTTGTCTCAGGTGCCCTTCTACAGAGGAGAGAGAATCACTTTTGACGTGGCTCCCTCGCGCATGGACTTCCGAGTGGAGCACAACAGCTTGAAATTGGAGGTGAGTGGCCACTGCTTCCTGACCTAGGTGTTTCAAAGCCAAGTTTCTTTGTTGCATCTGGCTTACATGGAAGGACTACGTAAAAAAAATTGTGTAATTGGAGGTAATGGGTTACAGTGGCTTTGTTTTTGTTTTTCGTTTCCCTTTGCCTCTCAGCCCATCTTTAAAGTGATGGGCTTCTCCGTGACCGGTCGGGTTCTCAACAGCCAAGATGGGGAGGGGGTACCCGACGTCACGGTAACCCTCAACAACCAGATCAGAGGTAACCGTGGCAACGCGAAACACGTTTTCCAGCTTTCCGCAAGGTCAAACCCGTGCTTGTTTTCTGAGTGTGCGGCCGTTTCGCATTCTCTCGCTGTCTCTCTCTCACTCATGTGCTTTCTTTCTTTTTTTATCTCTTTCTTTCTTTTCCCTCCCTCTCTTTTTCCTGTGTCTAAGTTATGACAAAGGAGGATGGTTCTTTCCGTCTGGAGAACATGACCGCCGGCACCTACACCATCCGCACCCAAAAGGAGCTCATGTTCTTTGAGCCAATCACAGTCAAGATAGCACCCAACACGCCCCAGCTGCCCGACATCATCACCGCTGGGTGAGCCAATCATCTCCATGGAATATTTAGTCAAGTGTTATTAATTCTGTAACAATGCTAACACAGTTCGACGCTACGGTATTGACTTTGTGCACCCTTTTGGAAAGTTACTTCACCTTCACATTAACACGGACATAGAGGTAGTACAATAGATATTTGTTGTTGGGAAATGGATCTACGTGAACGAAGTCCTCTTTTTAAGGAGTGATACGTGACTTGAAAGAAAAGATTCACAACTCGATTTGATCACGCCCGTTCCAGGTTCAGCGTGTGCGGCCAGATCGCAGTGAGCCGCCTGCCTGAGGGCTTGAAGCAGCTGGGCCGCTACAGGGTGACCCTCGCCCCCCTGGGGCAGGACCAGACCGCCGGACGCACCGCCGACTCCGACCAGCAGGGGGGCTTCTGCTTCCAGGCCAAACCCGGGGATTACAGCGTCCAGGTACAGGAAGGCCAGGCACACGTGCACACACGTCCTGTTTTGAAAAGGCAGTCGTGCCGTTCCCGTTGTAAAGGGATTCCTGTCTCCTTGCATTGGGCTGGGGGTGGGTGTATCCGACTGTGTAGTTCAGAAGGAGGCCTATCTACTTGCATTGGCCCTATATTTGAGCATGTGTTTTAAGTGTCTGTGTCTGTCAGTGGTTTGTTTCTGCTTGACCTTTTCTCCCTACCCCCCCAGGTCAGCCTCCCCGAATCGGAGGTGAAGGCCGGCCTGGCCCTGAGGCCCCAGTCCCTGGAAGTGTCGCTGGTGGACAGGCCCCTCTCCGACCTGCTCTTCACCCAGTTCATGGCCTCCGTCTCGGGCAAGGTCTACTGTCTGGGTGAGGCGGCTCTCCTGGAGCTAGCTTAGGACCCACTCTGATAGGTCTCTCATGCGTGTACACCAGTGTGAACCCCAGTGTGAACCCAGCATGGAGCTTTAGACGACTAAATGAAGGATGATTTGAATGGACTTTTTTTTCCGTACACCATTCATTTAAATACTCATTTGAATACATGATTTAATACATGAGTATTTTGCATACTACACAAAGTACCACAAGGTTTTAAACCCCACAGCGCATGATGTTTTCCAGTTAGCAGGACAGCTTAATCAGCACCGTGCCTATTATCTTTCCGTGGCGTTGACCTTGCGACCTCCTCTCCCCCCCAGCGTCATGCGAGGACCTGTCGGTGACCCTGCAGCCCGTGAGCCGCCAGGGCGAGAGGAGGAGCGTGCCCCTGTCTGGGACCGGCGAGACCCTGAGCTTCTCCTTCGACGATGTCATGCCCGGCAAATACAAAGGTTGAGAGAGAGAGAGAGATAGAGAGACATTGACTCCTTTGTGACTCAACGTGGAAGTGTTTTTAACCTGTTACTCTTGCTACAGCTTAACTGCCGTATGAATATGTATCTGTACAGCGGCTTCCTTAAAACAATTCCTACGTTTACTTGTGTATAATAAATATTAGTGAGTCTTAATATTTTACATAGTATGAAACACCTTTTCATTACATTTACATTTAGTCATTTAGCAGACTCTCTTATCCAGAGCGGCTTACAGTAAAGTACAGGGACATTTCCTCTGAGGCAAGTAGGGTGAAGTGCCTTGCCCAAGGACACAACGTCATTTGGCACGGCCGAGAATCGGCAACCTTCTGATCACTAGCCCGATTCCCTAACCGCTCAGCCACCTCACTCCCTACTCTCTTTTCATATCCTTTTTTTAAATTTTGCTTTTTGCTAGATAAAAAAAAAAGAAAAGAAAGCAAAAGCTGAAAAAAGGGGTCACTTTGTGATAACCAGAAATCCCCCCCCTGTGGTCTCTCCAGTGAGTATCTCCCACGAGGAGTGGTGCTGGAAGCACAAGTCGGTGGAGGTGGAGGTGCTGGACGGAGATGTGATGGGGGTGGAGTTCAGACAGATCGGCTACATACTGCGCTGCTCCCTGTCCCACGCCATCACCCTGGTCAGTCGTGTGTCCGTGTGAATGTCCGTTTCTGTGTTTTGTGTGTTTGTGTGAACGCCCTCGCAGAACTAGCACGCGTTCCTAATTCTGACTCTCGTTCATGAGCTGTCGGCATCTCCCAGGTTAAGACGGTCTCTCTCTCTCGCAACAGCCGTCCTTCCTCCCGGTCTAAACCAGTCTCTCTCCTGACAGGAGTTCTACCAAGATGGCACCACGCCGGAGAACGTCGGAGTCTACAACCTCTCTAAGGGAGTCAACCGCTTCTGCCTCTCTAAGCCCGGTAAATTCATATCTCTGTTCTTCTTATTCCCTGTTTTACTCATTCTTTTCCTCCCCACTCACACTCACTCCACTCTTCTTTCCCCTAGCGAATCTTCCTCTATTTTATCTTCAGTTTGCATCTCTTCTCCGCCACATGAAATCTAAACAAAGAATGCAGCAAATATACGTGTGTGTATATATATGTTAACCTCAATAATGCGCTTGCTTAACATTCACCTCCACTCCGGGTTGCCAGGTGTGTACAAAGTCACCCCCCGCTCCTGCCACCAGTTCGAACAGGACTACTACACCTACGACACGTAAGTGCTCGTTTGACCCACTATTGTGACTGCAGAGGCTGAACAGGAAGTTTGACTGTCTACTATCAAGTTTGAAGCTCTGCCATAATCTGTGTTCGTGTCATGTGTCCCACCCAGGTCGGCCCCTAGTATCCTGACCTTGACGGCGGTCCGACACCACATGACTGGCCTCATCACCACCGACAAGATCCTGGACGTCACCATCACCATCAAGTATGAAAACTTGCCTTTCTGAAGCCTCTTGGCTTTTTCCATTCGATTTATTTAGACTTAGTCCTCATGGAGACCAAAAATATCAACAATGCATTATGAGGTTGAGGTGATAAGAGGTTCCCGAAGGAATAAATGAACTGAAATGTTCTTTCAAGTCAGGAATAAAATAAAACAACCTTGGGCAAGTGCCCCTGACTCCTATTTAGTTCTAGCCCTGCCCAGTTTTCCCACAGACATTTCTCACACACCCGTGAAGCACTCTTAGGATCGTGCCAGGCTAGTGTTCATACCCAAGAAACAAGCTCGTAGCTCAATCGTTAACGAACCATCGCAAAAATCACTAGATTCGATCGTCAACCTCCCATTATCGTTACTCCCCCCCCCCCCCCACCTCTCCCTCCACCTTACCTCTTCCTCCTCCTCCATCAAACCCACTCCCCCCCCCTCCCCCCCCCCCCCCCCCCCCCCCCCTCCGGCAGGTCGTCCATCGAGAGCGAGCCTGCGCTGGTGCTGGGGCCCCTGAGGAGCCAGGAGGAGCAGAGGCTGGACCAGCAGCTGCAGGAGATCGAGCTGCGGCGCCAGGCGAGGGAGGGACGGGTCGCCGAGGAGGGGGGCAGCCCCCCCGTCCAGGAGAGGGCCGACGAGCTGGTCGGACCTTTCCACTACGAGTTCTCCTACTGGGGCAGGTAGGGACCAACTGTGTGGGATTGAATCTTGAGTTTGGGGCACAACTGCTCAGACTAGTTTTTTCATTTATAGATTTTTTTTTTCCTATTATTACGAAATGTTTGCGTAAGTGGAATGTTTAACATTCCAAAACGGACATTTTCACGATTTGAATGTTTTGCCTTTGAACTCAGTTTGCAAAGTGCAGCTCAATGGAATGAGAATGTTCTCCGAAACCAATTTACGGGAAGAACTGCAAACAGACACAGGCTTGTTGTGCTTGACGTGTTTACTGTTCGTGTTGACCGTTTCGTCCGTCTTGTGTGTGCGTGTTCTCAGGGCCGGGGAGAAGATCACAGTCACTCCCTCCTCCAAGGAGCTGCTGTTCTACCCACCGGAGGTCGAGGCCACCATCACTGGAGGTAAGAGTGTGTGTGTGTGTGTGTGTGATTCTAATGGGCTTTTTTCTGTCCTTTTCAGGTGCTTACATTGTTTTTCCAGTGCTTATTCTCTGTGCGTGTGTATATCTGTATATCTGACCATGCTCCTCCTCCTCCAGAGGCATGTCCAGGCCGCGTGGTGGACATTGCGGGCCGGGCCGGCCTCTTCCTGGTGGGCGGCGTGTCTCCGGAGCTCCAGGGGGTGGAGATCTCCATCACCGAGAGGGGGGCCGCTGCACCCCTCATCACCGTGGCTACCAACGAGAACGGGGCCTACAGGTGAGCGAGAAGGACGTTCGTCAAGGTCAATTCCTACCTGCAGCACAAGGCATTAGTTGCTTGCCGTGCATGCTTGTGTTGTTAAAAATGTTCAGCACTTAGCGTTGTTTCCTTAGCCAGCACGTTTTTTGACATTTTTATTTAGTCAAATATGCCCTCTTTTTCTCTCCCTTGTTCGCCCTCCCTCCAGTGTGGGCCCCCTGCACAGTGACCGCCTGTACGACATCAGCGCCAGCAAGGAAGGCTTTGTCCTCAGCCCTGTGGAGGGAACCCAGGGAGACTTCAAGGCCTTCGCTCTGGCCGGGGTCACCTTCAAGGTGACGCACAAACGATCGCTCTGCGCGCGCCCTCATTATAGTCTGCAAGATTATGTTTTGCCTTGGGGGCATCCCGGCGGCTCCGTGCGTGACGAGAGCTAAGGCCTGACCGCTAGAGGCCCGGGATTGATTCAAGCCCGGGCCATTTTGTGCCCTCTCTGTCCCCTCCCTGCCTTTTCTGTCTCCCTCCAACTGTCAATGTCAAACAAAAAGCACAAAATGTTTTGCCTCCAACCATAGAATGAGAGTTGGAGAAAGAGTGGATTCTTTTAGTTGTTTTTCGAAACGTGCCTCTCTTTGACCCCCTCAGATCAGGTCCGAGGACGACGTGCCTCTCTCAGGCGTCCTCCTGTCCCTGAGCGGGGGCCAGTTCCGCTCCAACCTGCTGACCCAGGACACGGGACTCCTCTCCTTCAACAACCTGGTGAGCTCCCCCCCCCGCTTGATAGCCTGCTGTCAGCGCTTCCATTCTACACAAACACGTCCTTCCTTCCTTCCTTTTTGAGAAAAAGGTTTCGTAAGACTTTTGTGGGAACCTCACGGGTGTGTTGGAACCGCTCGGATCCATTCTTCCCTCAGGTGGTGTTTACCGATCTGACGGTTAGGTCTGGTCTGACATGGGAGGGAGGGGGGGAGCGGGAGAGAGATGAAACGAGAAAGGCAGGAAGAAGGATTGCGACTTTAGAGCATTTTGTTCAGGATCTTGACCTTTCGACAACATCACAAATAAGAACCCTGCGCATCCTTTTTAAGAGTTAAGAAGGGAATCTCAGGAGATGCAAGCGTCTTCAAAAAAAAACTACAAACGTAAAAACTAAAAGTAGAGTACCGTGGCATTATTTTCAACAAAGGATGACCTTTTTTCCTTTTACTTTGCTGCATGCTGTAGTTTCGTTTCGTGCCAGAATACAAAATGTGATTTGCCCGCTGGTTATTTTCTTTAATCCCAAATAAGCACAGTGATAATCATGGCTTGTAAGACACCCTGTTCGTAAAGAGCTTTAGTGTGGTAGAACAGAGCAATTAACCTTTTGGCTATGATTTAATGGTTTGAAAGATAGATTCGTGGATGAATGGATTCGTGGACGGTTAGATCCATACATGAACGAGGAAATTGCTTAATCACTTTCCTCTCCTCCCCTCTTCCCCAGAGTCCAGGCCAGTACTACTTCAAGCCCATGATGAAGGAGTTCCGCTTCGAACCCGCCTCCCAGATGATCACTGTGGAGGAAGGAGAGAACCTTAGCATTAACATCACCGGCTTCAAGACTGCTTACAGGTGAGTCCGCTGCCTGGAACTCAAAATATACGGGGCCACCATAAACAAGCAACACAAAATAAAGAAAAAATAAAGTCCCAGCACGGTCGGGTCATTTAATTTCCTGCTAACCCGAGTCCCAAAATGGCTGCCCTTGTAACCGGACATCTTGTTGTGCCTCTTGTTTTTGCCTTTTCGTGTCGTGTCTGCAGCTGCTACGGTGCGGTGCTGTCTCTGAGCGGCGACGCCGAGCGTGACGTGGCCGTGGAGGCGGTGGGCCAGGGCGAGTGCAGCCTGTACAGCGAGGACACGGTCACCGATGAGGAGGGACGCTTCCGTCTGAGGGGCCTCCTGGTGAGTGCTGGGGGACGGCCTAGCGTGCAGACCCCGGTGCTGGGGTGAATCTGGGTAGTGACTGAAGTGTGTACTCCTAACAGCTACTTAGCTCTCATTGTATTGGTCAAGTCAGTGATTGTTTAAACGATGGTATGCTTAGTTCCTACTTTTAAACTATACAAAAACAATTTTTATATAACGGGCATATTTAGCACCATGCACATCATGTATCTGTGTGAATTTGTATCCAATCGTATTCTATTGAAGAGCATCTATACATTTCTGAACTTTGAATCACAGAAAATCTATTTTCACGAGTAGGTTTCAAAACGTATTGTCATCTTATTGCTAATGTTGCCTTTACCCCACAGCCCGGCTGCAAGTACCTGATCCAGTTGAGAGCTGAGGGCAACGACCACATTGAGCGAGCCCTGCCTCAGCACAGATCCATAGAGGTTAGGAGGGGATTATGTTACATTGTTAGCGCTAGCATTAGCATATGTAGCATTAGCATGTATTAGCATGCCATTTGTGGAAAGAATTCACAATCAGTTCAGACCTCGAATAGTACACCTTGCCTCTTTAACATGTTGATTTCTTTGAGGTTCTGTACAAGCCTGAGCTATTTGGTTGCTTATATAGCAATCACTGTGCTATTCTTTTTGTTCTTTTGCACCAGTAAACGATGCAAAAAGGATTTGATGTGATTAGTAATACTAGTATTTTGAAATGCAGTAAGCCCCTGTGCATGACTGACTGCATGTGTAAAACCTTTCATCTTTGGGGTATGGGATACCATTTAATTTAATGTTATTATCATAGCATGTGACCTATGTACTTGCATACCTTGATACTGATTTTCTTCCCTCTTTCTTCTTTTTATGTTTTATTTTTCCTTTTTCTCGTGTTTTTTTTTTCCTCTTTCTCTCGTGTGTGTGTGTGTGTGTGCAGGTTGGAAGCAATGACATTGAAGGTGTCAACATTATTGCCTTCAGGCAGATCAATCAGTTTGACTTGAGTGGGAATGTAATCACCTCATCAGAACACCTGCCTACTCTCTCTGTAAGACACAAACCCACACAAATTATATTTTTACCTTCCAATTATAAATCAGAAATGGCAATGCTAAGTTAAGTCCCATCCTAGTCGTTAATCATCCTCATGAAAAGAAAACAATTCACTTAGCCGAAATTGCACATGAAATCTTTATGGATTTGGATGCCGACAGGTTTGATGGATTGACGGTATTTGCCCTTTGCAGGTGAAACTGTACAAGAGTGACAACCTGGACAACCCCATCAACAGTGTGTCTCTGGGCCAGTCCTTGTTCTTCCACTTCCCTCCCCTTGAAAGAGATGGAGAGGTACGTTCACAGCTGGCTCTGCCAACAATGAAAGGAACTTGTGCGGTGCCCATTGGCGGTGCACACTAGTGCAGTGCATCTTGGGGGTGAATCCTAGTGCCATGTCTGTTAGTGGCTCACGAGCTCTATGGCTCCATCCACCGGTTATCAGTCAATTTTCTTTCTCCAAAATGAGCGCCTATATCGCAACCGCTTATCCAGTGACTAATGCAGTGACAACCATACAGTGACCAATTCTAGAAAGAATCCAGCTATAGACACACACAACACAACCAGACAGAGACTCCTGCCTTTTCTAGTTAGATATTCAACCGAGGACCCAAATATTTGGGGGGAATTACACCAAAGCTATACGTTTAAAAATATAGATAATTTTTCCACCTTTTACAATATTTCTCTGATTAATTTGTCTGATTGGGTCTCTTTTTGTGCGTCTCTCTCTCTCTCCCCAGACTTACGTCCTGATGCTCTACTCCACACTGTCTCGTTCCCAGTTTGACTTCAGCCTTCCCCAGGTCTCCTTCACGTCCTCAGGCTACCACAAGCATGTCACCCTCACCTTCAACCCCAATGTAAGACACCTGTTTGGCAGGCAGCTGTGTGTTGGCGCCAGGTTTTATGCAATCTTCAAATGTTTGATGCAAGCAGAAAGTGCTTCTGGTCGTGCAAGTTGGGTTTCGAGCCATGCTAAAATGAATGTTAAATGAATGTTAAATGAAGAAACGAAAATTGAAAAGTTCCATTTCCATCGGTCAACACACTTGGAAACCCAGTATATAAAGGTCTAGTGCCAAAGTACAAACACATACTTAGTTCTTCTTCTTTTACAAATATTCGATAACGATGTGCACATATCCATGATGGTATTCAATGCTTACCATCAGTTTGCCAAACCAGATATCTTGAGTTTATTGACGTGAGCTCCCTGTCTGTCCCCCTACAGCGCAAAGTGCCTGACCAGGACATTGCCCAAGGCTCCTACATCGCCTTGCCCCTCACCCTGCTGCTCCTCCTGGCTGCCTACAACCACGAGAAGGTACTACCTCAGCGCTCTGCACTCCACCCCACCCTTTCCACTCCAAGCACTCTCTGCTTGTGAAACAGTAATGCAGTGAACCATTTAACAGATTGGATTTATTTTTTGGGGGGGTGAATTTGCTGCCACACGTACGCATAACGCAGCTAGATAGAGGTAGACACATTGAGGACACCAAGTCCTAGACTTGTTTCAATTAGGTGTCCCTGCTAACTACCTTGCGTTTTTCACAGTGAATTATTGTTTTATTTTTCACAATAAACATTTTGCCGTGTCCAGTGCAGGTTACCGTTTGATTGCAAAAGTCAGGCTAAATGATGCTACGAGATTTCAAATGAAAGTGCCCCCCCTCTCCTCCCCTCCTCTCCCCCCCCCCCCCCAGGTGATACCCCTGCTCCTGCAGCTGGTGAACCGTCTCCAGGGCGTCCGCGGCCTGTCCCAGTCCGGCGGAGACAACGCCGCCATGGACGAGGCCAAACGCCAGGCCAAGAGACAGAAAGCCAGGCGCACATAGGATAGAACCCACTAGAAGGGCGTGACGCTCAAATCCCACACTCACACCCCCAACAGCGTACACTACTTTTGATCTTGAATTCTGTGGGGATAAAGCTGAGAAGTAGTGTACTTTTGAAGGCGTACGAGGCTGTAGTGTGGTTTGAGACCCGAGCCGCGCCTTGGGGAACCGACGGAACAGTACCCTCGCCCCCAACAAGCCCTTGCATCAGCCAATAAGACCATCATTGCGCGAAAAGGAGTCCATTCATTGGCTGTTGCGGTACGCTCAACGGAAAACTTGCTGGCGTTTGCGGCAGCTCTGGGACTCCCATCACTTTCAAGAACATTCATAGCTTTTGTGGGATTGTCCATACTGTTAATGAATTTGAGCCGTTTTTGTAATTTGTTAACATTTTGATTCTTATTTTATTATTTTGGTCAGTAGGGCAACTGAGCACCATATATTAGGTATATATAACACTGTCACTTACAGAAACTTGATTAGCAATTTGTAACATTGTAACATCCCAAAATGCCATGGCTTTGGATCCAAACGCAGCCAAATTGTCAGATTCGCCAACAAGCCATTTTTTTTTTTTGAAAGATTTTCCTCCACTTGTTAAAGCTGTGTAAAATATTTGTAGTCTTACCAGTTGTGAATGGTTATAATGGTTGTGTTTGTGATGGAGTTTTATAGAGGCTGGGGTTGCCTAAAAATAAGAGTTTCTGTGATGAGGTTTAGGTTTGTCTGCTCAGGGAGGGTGGGGGTGGGGAAGGGTTTGAAATCATGTGGTTTATCAAAGAAATCGATGAACGCTAGAATTTTGGTAGGGAAAGCTAAGGTGGCTTGTTAACTTTTCTAGTTGATTAATTTATTAACATGATCATGTATATGTCTGAGTTGATGTGAGTGATTGAACTGTTTCTTTTACAAGCGTTTTTGTTTTTTTGAAAAAGTATGTCAGATTCAAAGTCTAAGAATTATGGGAGCCATTGCTTGTGTGTCTAAGATATGGCATGATTGATATTCGACTATCACTTATCCTACCATGTTTGAACTGACATAGCTGATTGAAGATAAAAAAAAAAAAAAGATAATTATGTGGGCGATAATTACTGAAGCAAATGAATTGGGTTGCTCTGCTCTACCACTCGATAATGTGAAGCACTGTGAAAGATGTAAGGCTCTGTTTTTTTGTACGTGTGATTCATCTGTTCGGTTCACTTACGGCCAATTTTTAATAGAAAGTTGGAAGAAAAAGCCCATGGCTATTTACCAAGTCGAAAGATAAGCCAATTAGGCTATGGTCGGGAAAAGGAAATTGGATGGGGGGGAGGGAGGTTGAGAGGGCTGTAATTGTCATTGGTCAAAATCTGTGATCTTTTGCGACGATGAATATAGTCTGACTGAAAGGAATTCCTTGACTTCATCTTTGGGGGGCAGTGTTGGGTTGGAAAAAAACATTTGTTTCAGAGTAAACCCTAGACAACTGAAGCCTTGGTTTAGGTCCTCCAGCGAGCAAGCGAGTTGTGAAAAGGAGTTTCTGGATGTCCTTGTGTGTGATTTAGGACACCCAACTGTACTGGACAGAGGAGTTTTGTACGACATTGCCAATATTCCTCAATGTCATATAGACTTACTTAATCTCAAAGACCCATTTCAGTCATTTATTATGGAACACAGAGATTCCAAAACCCACAAGCTTTTTCAGTTGAGTTTTTTCCACTTTCTCTGCATATTCTTATCACAGCTACCAGTGTTGAAGATTTATAACCCCAAAAAGTCACTATTCCCACTCCTTTCCTCCCTCTACGTTTCCCACTACCCATCCTTATCGCACTCTCCAGGATGGTAGCATTAGCTCGTGCACCATACACTCCACCGCAACAGACCTACTGATAGTCACCGAGTCTTAGGTTTTCAGCCAGGGAGAATGATAGCCATGTCTGAGAGCATTCTCTCTCATTTCGGTTGGCACCATCCTGACCCGCAGCGGTAGTTCGCCCGCTGGAAACCCGTAATTCAACTCTGAAACACAGCCAATTAGACGGTAGGAGCCACTAGGCTGCCGGTTTAGTGTCGGTGCAGACATGAAGCAGCCCGGAGAGTGCAAATGAAAACATTGGTGGCAGCGGCGGGAGACGTCACCTCGGCCTTTCCCTCCATGGTAACGTATTATGGGATGACTTGACAAGGCTAGCGTGACACACCAAAACCTGAAAACATTTCATACGTTTCCGTTTAATGGACAGTTCTATTAAAATGTTCTTATTTCTAAGTTACCAATTCAAAGTTTAATGGATTTGTTCCACAAACAGCTTGTCATACCTTAATCTCGGGCTTTCGCCTGATGTTCAATCCCGTGTCACGACACGCTATATAAAAATATAATGCTGCGTCCTATTTAACCCTTGTGCTGCCTTCGGGTCACATGACCCAAAGGTTCATAACGAACCACCGTTGTGTTTACCCAATTATACCCAATACAAAAACAATTTTTATTTTATTTATTTTAACCTTCACAATGTGGGGGGTCTGAGACAGCCCGACGGTTTAAAAGAAAATGCTTCACTTTGTTTTTGTATGCGGTAAAGTTGTCGCAATACAACGGTGGGTCACAATGACTGATGGGTCAGAATGACCCGAAGATAACACAAGGGTACTTAACATCAGGGTAATTACGGTTTCCCACAATGCAACGGGTAATTCTGAACATCTGTCAATCTAATCAGCGAGGTGATTTTGCCAGCGGACAACGTGTGCCTCGTGTGACCTCAGTGCCATGTCACATGCTCACGCAGTCCTCCATGCCATCTTGCTCTCTGTATTACCATGTCACTCAGTATCACACACACACAGTCTCTCTCTCTCTCTCTCTCTCTCTCTCTCTCTCTCTCTCTCTCTCTCTCTCTCTCCTCTCTCTCTCTCTCTCTCTCTCTCTCTCTCTCTCTCTCTCTCTCTCTCTCTCTCTCTCTCTCTCTCCTCTCTCTCTCTCTCTCTCTCCTCTCCTCTCTCTCTCTCTCTCTCTCTCTCATCTCTCTCTCTCTCTCTCTCTCACTGTTCTTGCCTGTCATGCAGAACCCCAGTCACCAGCTGCTTCCATGCTCTCTGAATCCGGAGTTACACAGGCCAGTCACAATGCCTTCATCAACACTCCCTTCATCTGAGTGAAGGCATGGGTGGGTGGGGAGGGGGGGGGGGGGGGGGGGGGGGGGGGGGGGGGGAGTGTGGATATGTGTGCGCCTGTGTGTGTGCGAATTAACACAACATCCCATCGCATTAGTACCAAACATTTGAGCAGGCTGTTGAAAGAGAGAGGTTGTGTGTGTGCACGTGTGAAAGAGGTAGCAAGAGTGTGTGACTGAATAAGAGAGAGTGTGTGTGTGTGATAGACAGCGGAGATGGAACACATAAAATATTCAGGGCGGATGATGACCAGACGCGTAGCGGTCGGGTTGATTGGGAGGATGATGTGTAACGATATCCACTCGCTGGCGTGCACGGAGACCGAGGTGGTCGCGGCTCGTGTGTGTGTGTGTGTGTGTGTGTAGACAGAGATCAGACAGGGCTAAGTGTCAGTCCACATCAAAGCTAGGCAAATGCATTCTGCCAGCCCGCTGAAACCCGGCCTGTCCTTGACGGATGTGGTTTATGTAATTACAGTTAGCAACTGTATCTAAATGCCATTTTGCCGCTGTGCGAGGCGTGTGTGCACTTGTGGGTGTGAGAGTTTGGGCTCTGTAAAACACCTCGTGAGATTAATACACCTATAAGTGCCCAATGAATTGTCAACAGAGAATCCGTTTAAAATATCAAGTCTAAGTGCTCCGTAGCTACTTTGGAATTGGATTGATTGTTTACTTTAGACACATTTCATTTACGTTGGAAAGTGTTGAGGGTTTGCATAGAGATTTGGTTCTTTCAATATTGACAGCGTGCTTTTTCCTATATTTTCTTATTTCTGTCTTATTTCTTGTTCTTTCGTTCTTTCTTTCTCTTTCTTCCTCTCTTTCTTTCTCTTTCCCTCTCTCTCCTTCTCAGCGTGTCAGCCCCATTTTAGCCACACACCTGCCTACCCAGCACCAAGACTCTGTGTGAGTGAGTCTGCCCACTCCACAACCCACTGTGCCAGGTGAAAGAACCAGCTACACACACGTAGGCCTGCACACGCACACGCAGTACACCAGGCCTACAGTTCTTCATACAAACTTGTGACTACACGCAGTCCATTACATACACACACACCTACAGTACAGGCTACACATAGTACTTAGCCTAACACACACCACACACACTCTCCCCTGAGACTCTCTCCTCCTCCTCTTCCCCACTTCTCTCCCTTCCGGCGAGTCCGACCCTGACCGTCACACGGAGGCGCCGCCCTTCTGCCTCACCGCCGCCCCCGCATCCAGATATCCACTCTCCCCTCCGGCGCCACACAGCTCCTGGGGTCAGTCAGGTGAACTCGCTTCCCTCCCTCCCTCCATTCCCCCCCTCCCCCCACCACACACACTTGCAGCCTGCCCGCCCTTCACCAGCATGGCTGACTAAACCAGGGCGCCCGGCGGATCAGATAAGGGCTTAGCCCTGCTCGCCATTCAACAAGGTCTCTGTGGCGCTCGCCTTTCCCTGCCCGCCGGCATTGGGAGATTTTCTGTGTGTATAGCGCCGCGGTAAAAAGGGACGGACGTCATGGTAATAAAGGCACTGACAGGCTGTGCCTGTGAGGTGGAGCGGGGGGGGGGGGGGTGATCCCTGAGTGAACTGATGCGCCGCCTCTCTCTTTTTCTCTCTCTCGTTCCTGTTTCCTCTCTTCAACCGCCTCACCGATGGTCATCCGTATGGTCCACGGCGCCCGGTCAGGCGGGGAGATGGAAAGGAGAGAGAGAGAGAGGGAGGGAGGTACACGTGACTGAAGTTCGGAGGCCAAAAGTCCTTGAGAAGTTAGGAGGACATAGGCTGGATACATCACTATGATCCCGGAGAACATTGCAGTGTAGATGGGAACCTGCAAACATATATATATGACTATACCATACTAATATAATTACCTTCGAATAGTAGCCAGGCCAAACAATATATTATGGGAACCCTTATCTCTACAGTTGAAATAAGCCTTAAAATCTCGGTTATCAGTTACTTAGTATGGGTTTGAGTTGTATTCGATATGTGGGGGAAGCATGACCGTACATTTTGAAATGCCCCTAAATAAACCCAAGTGAGCAGACAGTAAATTACTTATTGATAGTGACGGTATTAAAAATACGATGTCAAAGAATACATTGAAAACCTCCACAGCAAGTGGTGCATGCCTCAACACCAGGGCGAACAAACCATGGTGCCAGAGAGAAAGCAGATGAACATCGGAAATGAAGACATTATTGCGCTGAACGCCGGTCCGTCAAGTACAAGCGCGCGGCGGCGCCTAATCAAATCGGCCTATCATGCGCTTTAATGCCAGCGATATTTCAGCGCACTCCGCCATAATCGAATAAGGAAGACAAGCTCCGCATCAAACATTTAAGTCTCATCTCCCCGTCGTCATTCGCCCTTCACAGGCTGTCGAGCGGGGGCGGGCGGACGCTAATGATTTTGGGAGACAAGACACACGTTGTGTTTAGCATTAGACGAGTATACCTTTGTTGATTAATTGAATTCATTAGCGCCATGAATATTCCGCAGAGGGATAGCATGAGGTGTATGCCTGCTGTGTGTGGATGAGAAATAGGAAAAATGAGGGAGAGGGAAAATTGTGTTTGTGTGCAGCATTTCTCACATATGTCTAATGTGTTGAAGTGTGTGTGTGTGTGTGTGTTTCACTCATTGACCTCCACTGTCAGATAGCCTACCGATGAAATGATGACACAGTAAGGATGAGTTTGAGTTAGCTGGCCTGAGAGTGGAGGGATGGAGATGGGTGGAGGTACTGGAACTTGAGTGGAAACATACAGCCTGTTTTGATCACAAGACTGTTTCTGAGTGGAGAGCCGGCATCTGTGTATTTGTGCGTGTATCTCTGGGTTTTTCCTGCGCTGTGTGTGTGTTTGTGTGTGTGTGTTCGAGATATCCACGTGATAACTCTGTCAACAGAGAATCCTCTGCAGCTTCATTTTCCTGCCAGACAGATGTGTCCGTCCATCTCTCGCTCCGTCTCTCTTCGTCCCGGAGAACCGCCCTCCCTCTCTGTTCAGTGTCCACATTCTCTCCCCCCCCCCCTGTACTTCTCCCACACTGACCCGCTCCCGTTCCCCCTCTCTGACTCCCTGTCTGTCTGCGTCTCTGTCGGCCCGCCTCTCTATCCCCCTTTCTCTCTGTCCCCATGCCCCCCTCTCTCTCTCTCTCTCTCTCTCTCTCTCTCTCTCTCTCTCTCTCCTCTCTCTCTCTCTCTCTCTCCTCTCTCTCTCTCTCTCTCTCTCTCTCTGCCTGTCTCCCTCCGCCCCCCCCCCCCCCCTTTTTTCTCTCTCTCCTGCTATCCCTCACAGTGAGCGGTTTATCCCCCTGGCCCAGACTCCCGGTCTGAATTATACATAGTCTGTCAGAGTGTGGTGTGTGTGTGTCTGTGTGTGGTGTGTGCGTGGGGGGGGCTCCTGTTCGGCCTGTGCCCTCTCTCCTCTCACTGGTCCTTGAGCTACCAGTGTGTGTGTGTGTGTGTGTGTGTGTGTTGTGTGTGTGTGTGTGTGTGTGTGTGTGTGTGTGTGTGTGGGGGGGGGGGGGGGGTGTAAGGAGAATACTGAGTGGCCTCGGATGACACAAACACAGACAAGCAAGGGGGAAGGCCCCCCCACACACACACACAGTAGCAAGGCACATGCATGAACACACAAGATAGGAAGAAATACACACACACAGAGAGACCGTATATACACCACGTGTACACGGCATCCAGCGAAGGCACATTATTGTTCTTACAAGGTGTGTGTGAACCAGTGTGGGTATACACACGAGAACGTGTGTGGGCCTCTGTTTAAGTGAGATTGTTCTTCTTTTTTTCCCCCCAAGAATCAATTAACTTTTGGTGGGACGTAATCTATTTCACTTGGGGTGAACTTCAAAGGGCCACACAGACGGAGGCTATGGTATGGAATTTGACTGGAAAGTGTGATAAGGTCTTATCGCCTTTTGAATAAAGGCACACCTCAGCTTCCACCCCTGTAAGATGTCTCCTAAAAATCCCACATTTCCTTCATTCAATATTCCTACGGGCTGTGTATTCTTATCCCAGAAACGTTATTTGTCATACCAAAAAGGTCTTAAAGGTCAAACTGCCCCCCCCCCCAAAAAAAAAATCTTCTTTCCAACCTCAAAGGTTAGTCTTGATGTCGGTACTTATTCCAAGCACGTTCGATGGACAAAACTTTAATTTCACTCCGGAACGTTACCTGACTCAATATCTTACCTGGAGAGGAGGGTGTAATCGTTTTGGAACTCAAGCTCACTTTTCTTTTCTTCTCACCTCCCATTGGAACCTCGGCTGTATCCATATACTCATACGACCGAACAGTTAGGAGGCCAGAAAAGGATTTAGGATCTCCCTATACATATTATGTCTCATGCAGTATGCCAAAAATGCCAAGATGACCTACGACACCCATTAGCATTTAGCAGTATGCGATCCAGACTGCCTTTCTGGCTATTCTTACCCACAATCCTCTAGTGCAGCTGAAGAGACTTCAACCGCTGAGACAACGGTACAACGGCGGACCGATACAAACCTGTCTGCTCGGTTTAAACGGCCATGACAGGATGTGATATATCGCATTTGTATGCGTGCTGCATGCGCCAGTGCATGCTTTGGTAGGGCAGCTGGAGTGAACAAGAGTGTAATCCCTCGTGCCTCGCTCCCCCCGACGGCAGCTTTGCATACGGTGCCAACCCGGGGGGGGGTCTACCTCTTTTTTAATTGATAACCTCATTACCGGTGTCCGCCAAGTCATTAACGACCAGCCGCTGCACGGTGCCCTGGGGTCGTGAGGGCGGGGGGTGCGGGGGGTTTGGGGGGGGGGATATCGGCCGCAGGGATTAGCGTACGCGAGCAGCGAGCGTTAAATGAGTACAAGCTGGCTCCGGCCACTGCGCCGTCAAGGCTGTCGTATGGTCGGCAGGCTCGTCTCGTGCTAGTGGGGGTGGTGGACGGTGTCTTGCCTTGCCAGCAGCTGGTTCGCTGAGACAGACAGACAGAGACAGAGAGGTCAGGGTGGGGGGGGGGGTGACAGAGGGCTTCCAAAATAGAGGTGTTTCGGCCCCGCGCGGTGTCACAGACTCGGCGCGAAGAAGAGCGGGGAAGGCTGCTCCCTTGACGGCAGCCGGTGTTTCCAAGGGGCCGCCGTCGCTCCGTTGGTGTCAGAGGAGTGCTTCCTGCGAGCCGACGGCGTCATTGTTCATTGTCATTGCATCACTGTTATCTCTTTATGTTAGTTCAATGCAAAAAATTATTACGTATTGGATCTCTATGACGTTCGGAAGTTTAGTTTAGTTTAATCACATTCAGGTGTCCCAATTAGACACACACACAAATATACTTTCATGACATCCTGTCGAGGAATTTCATACCCAAAAGGGTGTCAAAACCGCAGGGCTCCCGTCAAGATTTAACGTGGCATTACCGTCCGCGCTGTGAGAGAAGACGCCAAGACAACAAAGCGTTGCGGGATCAAGAACAACAGAATCACCTTCAAAACTCTTCCCTGTCTGTAGTGTCCTGACAGCTGTCCAATCAGGGGCTGATCCTCCACAATGCTGACAGCTTATTGGTTCTCCTTAAAGACCTTATCGCACAATGCCTTGCGGGTATTAATCAATGTCAACACTGTCAATACAGATGATGGAACTCTGGTTTCGGGTTGGGGGGGGGCTACTCCAGAAACTTTTGCTGCTTTCGATTCCACACACACACACACGCGCGTGCACACACACACACACAAATGACTGTTTATCTATGCGACTAGGGCCTTATTGAAATTCACTGAGCTATCAAATATTTCCACAGTGCAATCCAACTCCCGTACTAGACTAATCCCTGTTGGATACTGTGAAGTTTGTGGTTTTGCAGATTTGTTATCTGACTCGCATTACTTTACAAATCCTGGCGGATGGGAGAAAAGTGAGTATGATATCGGATATCATCATGTGATTAGCCTTACTCTTCAGAGAATGGATGTGTGATATCAGTTGAAGTGAATTGCGTTGAACACTTTCTTTGTTACTTTAATAGATGATAAACAGACATTTGAACTGTCAGCTCTGTGGTAATGTTATTGATTTCGGACAATTGTTCAGCCTTATTGTCATTCGATCAAAAATCGGACATGAAATTCTGTGTCGTTTCTGACTGATGTCCGGTTCCCTCTCCTCGACCTTCTCTGACACCATGGTCATGTGGACATACACTTGTTTATCACGGCTACAGTCCTGTAAGCCTTTTTCAAATGACAAAACACACCCTTTGGCACTTTTGCCCTCCCAAATCAGTGTGTGACCTGCCAGGAAAAGGGTAGAGCTGGTCAAACCTCCTCCATCGCGTCATCTCGGTCCAGTCAGGGAGAGAAGAAGATCCACCGGCAAGCTGATCAATGGGCTGCTTCGTGTTTTATGGCGCGTGGATACCCAACACACATGCATACAAATGCACACGCACACAACCAAAGCACATGTCTCACAAATTCAAATGCCTACATGCCAACTCGCGCGCGCACACACACACACATATTGAATGAATGCAAATGCACACACACACACACGCGCACACAGAGAGAGACAGGTTGAGTGGCAGGTTGGCAGGGCAGCGGGGGAGAGATCCATCATGGCGTGACAGGGCTGAGGTTCCCAGACATCTTGGCCTGATCTCGAAAAATCCACCCCTTGTCCACTTAATGAGGCTCGCGGCAACTGTCGTTGTGGTCGTCGGGTTGCATGGGTGGTGTGTGTGTGTGTAAGCGGTACGTGCGTGTTTGTGCGCATTAGAGAGAGACCCAGAGAGAGAGAGAGAGAGAGGTGTGTGTGTGTGTTCCAAAGTGGAAGGCGTGTGTGTGCATCTGTGTGTGTGTTGGAGGTGTGTCTCAGGTATCTCGTTAGACTGCCCGCGTCTGACAGCTGTGTCACTCCTGTCAGTCTCACTGAAACGTTCCCCATGTTCTCAGGAGCACCTCCCGTCTCCCTTTTCCCTGAAACAATCTCTTTTTAATCCCTCCGGCCATCTTGGTGCCTGTGTTCCCCTGTTCCTGTTCATCTCTGTTCCTCTTTGGTGTGCCTTTTAACCCTTGTGCTGCCTTCGGGTCACATGACCCAAAGGTTCATAACGAACCATCGTTGTGTTTACCCAATACAAAAACCAATCAAAATAATTTTCTTTTAACATTTGCAATGTGGGGGGTCTGCGACAGCCCAACGGTTAAAAGAAAATGCTTCACTTTGTTTTTGTATGCGGTAAAGTTGTCGCAATACGACGGTGGGTCACAATGACTGATGGGTCAGAATGACCCGAAGATAACACAAGGGTTAAGGACACCAACTGGACCATGGATTGAAAATGGCCCAGAAGAATGTTTGTGAAGGGTCCTCCGATGTACCATGCCTCCCACACACACATACACCGACTTAAGTCTAATTGTCCTGAAAAGGCGTCCTTAACTGCGGGTCCATCTTTCCCTCCTTCCAATACACATCGGTGTGTCTCTCTCTACCTCCGCCACCTTTCCATCTCCCTCTCTCTCATCCTGAGCAATGTCACCCAACTTTTGCCTTTTCTCCCTTCCTCTCGTCGTCACTTCGTCTCACGGTCTCCCTTCCCCTGTTTCACCCTCGCTTTTATACTCGTCCATTCCCACCTCCCCCCCCCCGCCGCCACCCATCTCTCTCCCTCTTATCCTCGCAATTCACACTTCTCCTCCAGCACTTGGCCCCGCCTCTGTCTGCCATCTCTCTCTCTCCCTCTCTTTCTCTCCCCTTCCCGCCTTCTCTCCTCCCCCATCACCTCCTGCAGTACTTTACCCTCCACCCCTCCTCTACCACTCGTCTCTCTTTCTCTTTCTCTCTCTCTCTCTCTCTCTCTCTCTCTCTCTCTCTCTCTCTCTCTCTCTCTCTCTCTCTCTCTCTCTCTCTCTCTCTTTCTTTCCATATCCTCTGCTTCTCCAGTACCACCCCGCCACCTGTGTCCCTCTCTCTATGCCTCCACCCTCCCTCCATCACCTCCCGCAACCCTTTATCTTCCCACCATTTCTCCCCCTCCTACTCCCTCCCTCCCTCCCCCCCCTCCCCCCCCCCACACTACCACCACCCACCCTTTCCAGACGCCGGTATTAAGTTCACACCGTTGAAGATGGATGGAACAACACGGAAGCTTCTATTGATTTCCAGCCCGCGCCGCAAACTCCAGAGGTAATAAACGGGTTAGCGTTTAGCTTCCCCGTCAAACCGCCAGGCCTCATATTTCTCCCGAACTCGGGTGAGGAAGAGTGGGGTGGGGGGGATGGGGGGCATTGGTGAGAGGATGGTGAAACCACAGGAGACGCCCATCACACACTCGCCGTTGTCCACGTTCTTCCTCTTACCGGCATCACTGCATGCTGCCCTTGCTAGACTCTTTGAGGTGAATTTGATTTACAGCAATGCATGTTTTTTGGATGCTGTTGTTTGCTTTAAGTGTATTGGGAGCAACAAATTAAGTGCACTCAATGTAACCTCCTTGATGGTAAATAGTCATTTGATGTACATCTGCCGTCTCCTACTAGAGGATTGTCTGTATTTGTTAGATGACATGGCTACTGATGCCAGAGTACGCTGGTGGAGTGATAAATTACATATTGTGGAAATTGTATATTTTGGGGGGAAAATGTTGCAGCAAACAATGCACGACCTGCTAATTGAATGGGTTTTAATAACAAAAACGGCAGTTGTCACTAAGGGAAGACTGGCTAGTCCACGTGGAAGCGACTGACAAAGAAATAGATCTCAGCGTGAACTGGAACGTTGCCAAGTCTGTTTGGAACAACACTGTGTGATGAGATCTTGAAAGCCTCAAATATTATCCTCAACATAATTATCAATTCTCAACAACTCAGGGAATTATATTACATACACAGTCTATATCTAGATATGTCGGTTTTTATAGAAAAGGTCAGAAGGTTCTCTGTTGACAAACACCAACATATTTTGACAATTATGTTTTGACACAATATTACTTAATTATAAAAAAATGTCCACAGATCACTCCAAATTAATTAACACACATATCTGATGTTTACATCCTGCAAAATGACAAAGTAGTCCCACATAATTATCTTTATGAATGTCTATTAAAAAGGTGGGACGGACGACAGACAACACTTCTATTAGCATGGAGGTGATTTTACCTGTTTGGCGGCAATGCAAGGGACTACTTTTCTTTTGCTTTAATTTACATATGTGGGGTGGAAGTGGGTGTGAAAGAGCATTTTGCCATATTGCCACTCGCTTCTTAAATTACCACTATGGTTTTTTGTTTTGAAAAACAAAACTGTACCTGACGCAGTAATGATTGGTAGGAAGAAAAGTGGTGAAGAAAAAAATTCTTGTAAGGTATAGACTGTTCTAAAGTCATGTTTAGAACATTTCCTGAGATCTACAGGAAAGATTTATGACCCTGTTAGCGATGGTGGAGCTGATTTCTGTGATTGCACTCAGGATGCTCCCTGTCGCTTTGTTGTCATGGGTGCTTTGTGAAGTGCACTGGAAAGTGTTTGTGACATGGAAGGCACCAAACTGTTTCCCCCAACGACTTGCCTGTGCACAGTGTCAAATAGCATGTGTGCTTAGGTTTGTCGCGCTCGTATTGATCCAGAACGCGAATCCGAGAGGGGATATCGAGCTATTTAGCTCTAGCTTGTGGGTCGCTCTTTGTACCTCACTAACACACTGTTCTCTCTCTCTCTCTCCCCCAATGTCGTTCTTCATTCTTTTCCTTTATTTTTACAGTACCTTCTTCCTCCTATTCCCACGCTTACATTCGGTCTCTCTCCCTATTCACATCTCTCTCTTTCTCTCCATACATCTCCCGCCGCGCCCAGGGGGCAACCTGCCTGCCGGTTTCTACGGCGATGAGGGAGACGGTTGTCATGGGAACGTGACAAGCAGCTGCCCTGTGCTAGGGGAGTGATTGGTGGTGGCGGCGGGGGTGAACTTTTGGCCTCAGCGCCACAGCTCTTAGTCAGCGCGGTAGACAGAACAAGACGAGCCCACACGAGGGGCTGAGAGATTCACGATAAGGGGACGGCGACTCGTCGCGGTCGGATCGGGAATCTATGTTCCTTCCCCGTCAAAGACAAATGTCAGGAAGAAGAATGGCAGACGCTGTGGAGAAAGGTGATTTGGCAGCTTGTTTTGATCGAGTTGGAGGCTTCTCAAACGACTGGGATGGCCGTCGCTTTGGATTTTGTGGTGAAGGTTAAGGATAACCTTAGAAGACAGGCACCATGATCTCTATCTGTCTTCCTTCCTTTCTCTATTTATTTGCCTCTGCTCCTCACCCCCCCCCCGTTCTCTTTCTGCGGTGTTTAGGTACCAGCCCCTCTACAATTCCACACAGACGCTAAAACGCGACCCAAAAAATCATAATGATCCCCCCCCCCAAAAAAACTACAAATGCACAAACACAGAAAACTACAAATCCACGCATGCAGGGTGTGAAGGTGGGGTCATGTGCCACAATCTGACCATTAACAAGTCAACGACAGAGTCCTTCAAAGGTGGCACAGGGAAAACCCATCATCAAATTTGACCCCGACACCAATGCAAATGCAGATATGCCATACCCGCACTTTCTCTCTCACTGTATCGGGGCCGTGACCCAGTTTAGTGAAGCACTCGGATGTCAGCAGCTCCTCGGCGCCCTCTAAACTGAATCCAAGTCCCACGTCCCTCGGCGCCATCTAGGGGAGGGGGATTTGGGGCGTTTAAGGGCACTTATTTACTTAACACAGTTTTTAACAGTCTATTAACCAAACGTGGGTAGAGAGAGAGAGAGAGATCACAGACCGTTAATGACAGGAGGGGTGGAGAGAGAGAGAGAGAGAGAGAGAGAGAGAGAGAGAGAGAGAGAGAGAGAGGGGGGGGGGATTGGATCAGAGAGAGACCAGCTTATTAACGAAAGGGGAAGAGGGAAGGTGAGGGAGGAGGATGCAGAGAGGGGGAAGAAAAACTAAGAGGAACGGGGAGGGTGGTGGGGTGGGCTCAAAGTCAGAACAGTCGTCTCGGCATGACTCCGTTCGCAGTTCCATGTAATTAGTTCAAAATAATTAGATTGGGGTGTGTGTGCCTCCAGGGTCACTGTGTCTACCACTGTTCACACTGTGTTCCACAAAGTGACTGACTAATCAATGGATGTCTGAGCGTGAGCGCGTCAGCGCCAGTGCAGGCTAGGACGGATCGTTCCCAAACACCACCAATGTCACGGAGAATCAATTGTGTTGCCATATTTAGGTGTCGAGATCGAATCAGGGTTTGGTGAAATCATGTGAAGCGGGATGTTGTGGCTGGTTGTGGGTGGTGATGCTGTCCACAGTTTGGTCCCGGTACTTTTCCAGCTCGGAAACACTGAGAGACATTTCTGACGTCAAGAAGCATCGCTGAAGGTGAAATGTATTAAAATGCTTAAAAGTCCTTCCTGTCATTTTCTTTTTTTTTTCTCAAGATTTTATCTTTCCATTCTTTCTCTCTCTTCTTCCCTCTCCTCTAGGTCTCTTTGGGTCAATATGAAAATACGAGATGGGGTGATTCCTACAGTACATGACTTCTGGCTTGAAGTGAAGAACCGTGCTCATTGGTAACCAGGCCATGGTCACCTTTCACTAGTGAGATTACGTTAAGCCCCCCTGTCTGCCCCCCCCCCTCCCCCTCCCTAATGTCAAAGCAACAACGTTCCACACATGTGAGGGGATTTGGTTAGAAGGTTCCGGTGGCATTTCACGAAAAGGTCACTCGGTCTGTTATCAATGGTAATGTCATGTGACTTTGGCATCCGGGACGCATCCGTTTTTTCTTTCGATATTTTCAATAGTATTGGCTTCTCTTAGCCCTTAAGTATAAGCCATTGACTCCATGTTGGCTTTGCCGTAGGGCAGATTTATCTGTTTCCACTTGGGGTGTGTCAGGGTTTGAGGGTTGACCTAGTGGTCACTGGGTTTCATGGCAGCGCTCTTTCTGTCAGCAGCTTTTTCCTTCTCACCACCTGTTCCCTGTTTTGCGCTGATTACGCCCCTTATAAATACCCTCTGTTTTCCCTCCTTCTTTGCCAAAGAGTTTTGTTATGTTTGAGACCAGTTCTAGACCCTGCGATACGCTCTTTGTTCCAGCCACGTTGAACCGCTGCCTTACCCTTCCCTGGACGTACTGGATTGCCTTCCCGATCTCGGACCCTGCCTTTCCTGACTACGTTTTTCGGACCATCCCTTTTTGAGTTACCTTCTACGGCTTGTTTTCTGTTTTGGTTACAGAGCTTTGCTTGTGAGATTTCAGTTGTCCTTTAATAAACTTTCTGTTCCGCACTCCGCTTTTGGGTCCTCCTTGCAGCCAGCCGTGACAGGGTGACATTTTGTAGATGTTGACTGCATGGTCAGTAATGAGCCAAAATAGCCACCATATTCTAAACGCACTCATATTTGGCAAATTGGATTGGAGTGGGCATGTAGTAAACATAACTTCACAACATTTAATTGGCAAGGTTTCCCCAACAGACGGAAAGCAGATTATCATCCATCCACTAACTCCTGACTCGTCCACGATAGGTCATCTGCTGAGACTTTTCGTAAAAAAAAAAAAAAAAAAAGTTTTGTCCATTTAATCTGATACTAGAATCTACGGGAAACTTTAGCTGACCGGGTTGTTAGGCTGGATCTGGGAGTGATGATGCTTGGTCCTGCTTTTCCGCTTTGGCTCTCCCAACTGCCACAAACTTTCCTCCTAATTACGCTGCCATCACCAAGTACCCTCACTACGTGGGCAGAACTTGGTTTTCTGAGACGTTCCGAGTTTCGAGAGAACGAGAGAGAGCGGGCGCCGGTATGCGGGTGCGTCCGTGTGTTACGTGTGTGTCAGACACCAAGATACACACAAGTGGATTCCAAAAAGAGAATGTGTGTAGTTGAGTAATTGGCCTGGTCTACACACACATACACCCACACGCACGCACGCACGCACGCAGCCACCAGTGGAACCAGAGAACGAGGAGAGGATAGAAGAGGATGGAAGCGGATGCTTAGCTTCAGCTCATTAACCGAAGCCTGTTAGCTTGAAAATAAATTGGGGAAGATTCCACCACTGGAGTTACTGATTTCTTCCAATTCGATTTTTTTTCCCACCCTCCCTTTCACCACCCAATCCGTCGCGAGGTTAGTGAGGTGAGACGGGTCCGCTACCCTGCAGCCAAATCTAGGATACCATAGGGGCCCCCTGTGTGTGTGTGTGTATGTGTGTGTATGTGTGTGTGGCTGGAGCAGATGCTTGGAGGACAGGTGTCCGACTCTGAGGCAGCCAGCGAGCAGAGGACAAGCTGGGGGTGCTCTGCATCTGCACCTGGCAGGGGGAGAGTCAGGGAGATGAAGTGTCACTTACTGATGGGCAGACAGAAGGGAGGAAGGAAGAGAGGAATAAGCCAGGACGGAGGGAGGAAGGCCGGAGGCAGGGAGGATGGAAGAAGGTGGGGAAAAGAGGGAGGGAAAGAAGAAAGGACGGTAGGAGGGAGGGTAGGGAGTCAGGTGGCTGAGCGGTTAGTGAATCAGGCTATTAAATCAAAAGGTTGCCGGTTCGATTCCCGGCTGTGCAAAATGACGTTGTGTCCTTGGGCAAGGCACTTCACCCTACTTGCTTCAGGGGAATGTCCCTGTACTTCTGTAAGTCGCTCTGGATAAGAGTGTCTGCTAAATGACTAAATGTAGGTAGGAAGGTACAGTTGGTAGGTAGGTAGGTAGGTAGGTAGGTAGGTAGGTAGGTAGGGAGGGAGGGAGGGAGGGAGGGAGGGAGGGAGGGAGGGAGGGAGGGAGGGAGGGAGAAAGGAATGATGGGTGGATGAGCCGACGGATTAACTTTAGATGGGGAAGATGCAGTGTACATATAATGACGTATAACCACCGCATCCTGGAGCCTAGTCACGCTTAGGAGTCAAACACGCTCGCACTCCGGCAGAAATACCCTCAAAGAAGAAGAAGAAAACTACACCCACACAAAAACACACATGTTTTCTTCCTTCCTTTCCCCCTCTACTCATCAACGGTCAACGTTTCTGGACAGGCCCAGAATCGCCTGTCATCTCCCTCGAGCAGCTCCTCCTGTCTTAATAACATCATTAATCAGGAAGTGTCATCTCCGGGATGCGAGTCGATAAACAATTCAGTGCCGCGTGTCTAAAAGAGAACAGAGCCATTAACAG
Source organism: Osmerus eperlanus (assembly GCF_963692335.1). Taxonomy (NCBI): domain Eukaryota; kingdom Metazoa; phylum Chordata; class Actinopteri; order Osmeriformes; family Osmeridae; genus Osmerus; species Osmerus eperlanus. Next base: position 7,308,469 of record NC_085039.1, on the reverse strand, counting down.
AACAGAGTCCCCCTTCTCCAACTGTTTCACTGAACACATGTCTTTGGTCATGAGAAGATAAAAAAAAATCTCCTTTCTAGGAGATCCTGTTGTTCAGTGTTTGTCTGTCTGGTTCAGAATCAGAATCAGAATGGGATTTATTCGCCATGAAAGTTTGCACAGACAAGGAATTTGCTTTGGCAGGAAGGTGCATACAATAAACATATAGGGACCTAAAATTTAAATATGTGGACTATCTATACTAAGGGTACATAAACTAGCAGTACTAAGTGGGATTAGAATTGAATTAAATATACAATAAAATAAAATATAAGTTGCCGTAAATTACAATATAAAAATACAAATATTACAAAAAATGTACAAGATACAATTTTGTAATGCAGTGCAAAAAGCAGTGTGTTTTAAGCAGGAAGTCATTAGAGTCAGTGTGGTCCCTTGGCCTTGTTGAAGAGGCCAACAGCGGAAGGGAAGAAACTGTTTTTGTGGCGTGAGGTATTGGTCCTGATGGACTGCAGCCTTCTGCCGGAGGGAAGTGACTGAAACAGGGTGTCCAGGGTGGGAGGAGTCGGCCACAATCTTCCTCGCTCGCCTCAGGGTCCTCGAGGTGTGCAGGTCTTCGAGGGTAGGCAGATTGCAGCCAATCACCTTCTCAGCAGTGCGGATGATACAGCGTACCAGACGGTGATGAAGGAGGTGAGGATGGACTCAATGATGGCTGAGTAGAAGTGCACCATCATTGTCTTTGGCAGGTTGAACTTCTTCAGCTGCCGAAGGAAGTACATCCTCTGTTGTGCTTTCTTGATGAGGGAGCTGATGTTCAGTTCCCACTTGAGGTCCTGGGAGAGGATAGTGCCCAGGAAGCGGAAGGACTCCACAGTGTTGACTGGGGAGTCACACAGGGTGATGGGGGTGAGTGGGGCTGTGTTCTTCCTGAAGTCCACAACCATCTCCACTGTCTTAAGAGCATTGAGCTCTAAGTTGTTCTGGCTGCACCAGGTCACCAGGTTGTCAGCTTCCCACCTATAATCAGACTCGTCTCCACCAGAGATGAGCCCAATAAGGGTGGTGTCATCCGCAAACTTCAGAAGTTTGACGGACGGATGACTGGAGGTGCAACTGTTGGTGTACAGGGAGAAGAGCAGAGGAGAAAGGACGCAGCCCTGAGGTGATCCGGTGCTGATGGACCGGGAGTCAGAGACTTGTGTTCCCAGCTTAACGCACTGCTTGCTGTCAGACAGGAAGTCTGTGATCCACCAGCAGGTGGAATCAGGCAAGTTCAGCTGGGAGAGCTTGTCCTGAAGCAGGGCTGGGATGATGGTATTGAAGGCAGAGCTGAAGTCCACAAACAGGATCCTGGCATAGGATGCTGGGGAGTCCAGGTGCTGTAGGGTGAAGTGGAGGGCCATGTTAACTGCATCGTCCACAGACCTGTTGGCTCTGTAGGCAAACTGCAGGGGGTCCAGTAGAGGGTCAGTGATGGATTTAAGGTGTGCCAGCACCAGGCGCTCGAAAGACTTCATTACCACAGAGGTCAGGGCGACGGGTCTGTAGTCATTATGTCCTGTTGGCCTTGGCTTTTTGGGCACAGGGATGATGCTTAGTGATGCTTAGTGTCCTGATATTGTTGATGACTTTTGAAGACTCAACTACTCCACTACTGCGTTTCCCGATAACGATGGATCGTAGCAACGATCGAGCAAAAAACGAAACCATCGATATTTCTTACGTGCGTTTCCCAAACATGCTCGTAAGGAGTGGGCTAATCTATGCACTTTCAAGAGTTACGAATTTTCAAGAGACACTTTAGCTACGATGTCTTTAGGAACGGCCCATAAAACTAAGATTCGTCCTACGATGGATTCTACGATCAACTAAGGCTTACGACGCTTTCGGGAAATGCACCCCTGGACTATCCAGCAGGCATAGGGGAATGGGCGGGACTCATCTATAAGGGCCAATCAAAATGAGGATGAGGTCTGGCGAGGTCTTTTCCTGCCGAGAGAGAGAGAGAGAGGTTGGTTCTGAGGATCCATGGGACGGGGCAGGAGGACAGACGGATGAACGCGGGCGACTTTTCGTTCGGAGGCGAGGGTGACAGCATCGCTCGCCGGCTTCTCGCCTCCGAGACGGGACACGCACTTGCACACGTGTTGCTCAGACACGGACGCCACGGGTGGGCGCTGAACAGGAGGGCCATTTGCATCATAGGCATTGGTATGGTGTGGTGGTGGGAGGGGGGGGGGGGGGGTGCTGTATTTGTACACTCACACCCAGGGAGATGTTCCAATGCAGTAGTGGGGGGGGGGGGTGCCTGTGGACACTCAGGCCTTGTCTGGTCCAGATCTCTGTCGGGGGGGGGGGGGGCAGCTAGGGTGTTACACGGATTAGTCATGCAAATTCATGAGCTGAGAAGAACATGGGGGATGGTTGAAGAGACGGATAGGAGTATTCATCAATGGATGGATTGATGAACGGATAGCTAAAGGATCTTTGATTCGGGTTTGAGGGAGGGGGGGGGCGGAAATTGGTTTGACTGTCTTTCTATACTTTTTAATTTTTTTCCAGCAAGGCTGTCATTCTTGTCAATCGTAGCTTCTTGTTTTGATGTGTGCTATTCCCTTATCGCAGGTCGTGCTTGCTATCTCCTCCGCTCTCTTCCTGTCTTCTTTTTTCTCTGTCTCTCCGTTTTTTCCATGGTTAGTTCGCCTTCTCAGTTTGGGTGTGCACTCTGCCTTGTCCCTCGCTCCTGCTGTATACCGGATGCACACACACGCGCATGAACACGCATGTGAATATATTCACTCGTTTCCTCACAAAACACACTCTTCCTCACTCTCTCACATTCTTTACCCAATATTTAGGCTGTGCCAACCTCTCTCTCTCCCTCCGTCCCCCCTCCGTCTCCCCCTCTCCATTGTTGTGAGCCAGCGGGGGTTCCCTGAGTGACAAGCAGCCTGAACAGACATGGCACCTTCATCTGACTCGGCCCAAATGAGGCGTGAGTAATGGCAGGGGACACAGAGCCCATTGGCTAATTGCCCTGAATAATGAGGCGGGAGTTGGCCCCCTATTGGGTGGACAGGTTGGCAAATCATATCCACATCCACAGTGGAGTACAGAGGGCAGAGGTGTCAACACAAAGGGCTGACTTAGTGGGGCTGAGTCAGTGTCTGGGTTTGCCAGGTTTGGCTTTTGCAGTCATTAAGGGATACTGTTGCCCTCGAGCGCTACTGAAGGGTCAGCTTTTAGAGGTCAACTTTTTCTTCAATTATATTGTTTGTTTTTCTTTCTCTCTCTCTTAAAGTTGGGAAACATTAACCTTTAACTAATAGCTTGGACTTGGACCAAAACAAAGACGCCCAAAAATCCAGCTAATAATAACTAAGCTGCAGGTCATAATCAAATGCCATCTACAGTATGTCAACTATTTGAGTGGCACTGTGGTACTTGCAAATACTTTTACAGCTATCCATCTATGGTTGGAATAAAGTGTTCTAGCTGAGTAGATAGCTGCTAGACCGCTGGTGGTGATGAGGAGTGGGCGTATGGGTGGAGGAGTGGCAAGACGCAGGAGGGTGTGTGTGTGTGTGTGTGTGTGTGTGTGTGTGTGTGTGTGTGTGTGTGTGGTGTGGAGGGGGGGGTGCATGGGTGGTGATGAGTCGAACGGTGATCTGATTGCTCCACACGGAGCCGAGGGAAGGATGAGTGCGACGGCTGGAGCCCCTGATTGCGAGGGACTCAACGGCAGCATCCGTTTGCCATTCAATTGTGTCACAAGGATTGTTGGAGAGAGGGAACGAGTGATGGAGAAAAGGAGCCAACAAGGGCCCTGAAGAAGTGGAGTGGAGGGCGAACGGAATGGAGAAGAAGACAGAGAGCAAGACAGCGGAACGATAGGAAGAAAGACAACTGTTCCAAAATGGCCGCTTTGAACACCCGCCTGAATCATGTTTGGCGCACGAGGATGTGAAAAAGGAAATACATATTTTCGAATAAGCCAGATATCAAGAGATGGTGTTATGACTCATTCAAATGTCCTGCCACTGTTGTACTTGTTGTTATCGTTCACGTCATTCGGCTGCTTTTGGACATGGTATTCGACTGGCTTTGTTCCCTCTCTCCCCCTCTCTTTTCTCTGCGCGGCCGTACCGAGGGTGCTGGGCCTGAACACTGGCCCCACTCACAGTCTGCTCGTGGAACACCACACACACACACACACACACACACGCTGGGAGGATCCATGACTGACACGTTCTCTGTTATCGTTCTCTCTTAACTTGCTGTCCCTCGCTAACACACACACACACACACACAGGTGGAGGTGTTTGCTTGTCTGTCATTGGTCAGCACAGACACACCCAGGGCATTGGCTGATGTAAATAAATACAAACTGACTGTCATTGCCTGCCTCTTCTTCATTGTCACTGACCAGCTGACACTGACTGCTTTTGTTAGACTGAATCTGGGTTATGGAGGATGAGTGGTATTAATCATGACTTTTATTTATTTATTGACAGTTTGTTTATGTCATTGATTTGGGCAAATTAGATAAAAAAATGACATAAAAAAAGGCTCCTCGCTAGGATGCTCCTTTTGCTGCTACATTTTGATCCCTATCCTCCTTCCCCATTCTTTATTCTGCCCTTCTCTCTCTGTGTGTGTCTCTCTCTCTGTCTTTCTTCCTCTCTCTCTCTCTCTCTCTCTCTCTCTCTCTCTCTCTCTCTCTCTCTCTCTCTCATAGGATCCGCATCTAAATATATCTAAAAATTCATCCCTCCATCACTGTCTCTCGGTTCCTGTCTCCCTCTCCAGCCTTCGTCTGGGTCACCCCACTCCACATGTCTTCCTAATTAGCCCAGTGCTTGCCGCCTGCCAAGCCCAGCGCCCCTGCAGATTTATGGGGCCGGTGTTGGCGTGGTCCTGGGGGTGGGGGAGGGGGGGTTGTGGGGGGGCGGGGGCCGGAGGAGACATGGCCGCCCTACTAATGAGGGGACGAGAGGTCGTTAACGGCGACCGGACGCGTGTCAGGGATATGCAGATAGGGCGACACCCGGGTGTAATAAATCACAGCGCGTGTGTGTTTTGCAGCCGAACGGGCTAAGACCGGCTCGCGCAGATACATCGAGCAACACGGTGTCGCTTCTGGGCTAGTCTCTCCCCAGCTCACACACACACACACACACAAGGACAAGCAGTGCCTGTCTCATGCATGCTTCGACTTCCTCTTCTTCTTCTTCTCCTGTACTTATGCTTCCCTTACAGGAAATGTCCATCTCCGGCCTCTCATTCCTCCACTCGTCTTCACACGCTATGATCACAGTGACACAGCAGCTTTCCGTTTTCCACTCGCTTTTCTTTGGAAGAGAGGGAAGGCGACAGGTCTGCAGTCGTGGATACAGGTTGAGGCAGCACACCTCTACGTAGGATCCTGGAAAGGAAAAACATCCCAGGGACATTGAGAGAGAGACAGAGAGAGAGAGAGAGAGAGAGAGAGAGAGAGAGAGAGAGAGAGAGAGAGAGAGAGAGAGAGAGAGAGAGAGGAGAGAGGAGAGAGAGAGAGAGAGAGAGAGAGAGAGAGAGAGAGAGAGAGAGAGAGAGAGAGAGAGAGAGAGAGAGAGAGAGAGAGAAGAGAGAGAGAGAGAGAGAGAGAGAGCACTCTCTCCTAACACTCGAGAGAGGACAGAATGGATGAAAGGAAAGAGTAAACACAAAGCGAACGCCACTTCGGTTGGAGCGAGGCGGTTTGCTCGACGAAGGACAAAAGCACTTTAGAAACGTCAAGAGATGGGGCGAAGACTCCCTAGACCCCGCTTTGTGAGCGTGTTTGTGAACGTGTTTGTGAACGTTTTTTTTTTTAAACCCTGTATCTTTACTTTGAAGTGTACTTAAACTGAAAAGTGCTCTCCAATGGGGGACTCCAAAGTGTCTGTGGCCCAGATAGACTTGACCTGAGTGGCCCTTTTTGAGGTCTGTTCAAAACATTCCATCTTATCACGCCTGGTGTTTGGTGATTGCTCAGAGAAGATTGAAAATGGCCTCTTGCCAATACCCAGCTATTGCTATGTGGGTATTTTCTCCATCGTGAGAAAAATGTTTAAATTGAAGTTCAGACAATTTGATCGTCGCCGCGTTTGACCTTTGTGTGGGTGTCTTTGATTAGAGGGTGGAAAAGACCAACATGGCTATGGATTGGGTGCTGTGGTCAGGTTTGGGGTCACCTTCTCTCCTGGCTTTCCTCATTTCAGAGTCCAGTCGGGGCCCTTTAATACATTCAAATGCTTGATCCCAATGAGCCTTTACGTCCATGTTTGAAACTTTCAGACAAAATATTCTCTACTTTCAGACTCACGCCTTTGTTGTTATTCATTTGTCAGAGTTGGGAACATATGAAAAGAGAAGAAGGCAAAAGGTCGGGTAAAGCCCTTTCATTGATCCGAGATGTTCTATGTTGTTGGGTTCTTTTAGGCCGAGTGTGTGTTTTGCAGACACTAAATAATAAATTAAATAATAACGCCTGAATATCTGCCTGGATGCAGGGCCAAACATTGAGCTAACCTCTTTTAAATGAATGCTGGGCCTATGGTCCAAATCTAATATCAATGTTACTGGGGAAAAACAACTGGTATAATCTGCTGATAACAGACTTGTACAAGAACTAAAGCCGTGACTGCTTTATTCATTGACCCACTGTACTGTGGCATGTTGTAAGCCTCGGACCAACATCAAGCTCTGTAGCACAACAACCAAAAACGTATCTCAGGACGTTGTGAGAGCAGCGAGATCTATCTGTTGTGTTTTCTGCCAGCCAAGCACAAAAAAAAACACAAAAACCCTCCAGCATGAAATGTGTTATTCCCAACCTTCGAACTACCAGAGACAGCAGCAGACGTAACATATCACCTCTAAGCCACAAACATCACAACTATTTTATTTATGTCCATGCTCCCCTTCTCCAGCGACGGCCCACCCTTTCACCGCTCTCCCTTTCCCACGTCAACAGATGTGGTGCCTTTAAGAAAATGAGCAAACGGCCACTTGCGTCGCAAACTGCTATTTAAAAACAGCAGATTGAGGGTGCCAGATGTCTGATGTCTTCACATTAGTCACAGCTCGGTGGTTGAAGGGGCAAATGGCCGACTACACCAACCAGGACACGGTGGCAAACGTCCAAAGTCAGGGACAGATACTGTACAGTACATCCCTCCCCATCTACTGAGTGACCAAGCCACAATAGCTGGAGGGGGGGGGGAAAGATAATGTGTTCCTATTCATTGACATCACATTTGCCCATTCGACCACACCAAACTATCTTTTAACTGGCACCCGACAGTTTTTAGGCCGTTAATCCTCAGCTCCGCCTCATCACATCAATAGTTGTTGAAGTTTTACTGCCTCGCGCCATCACGCTTCCTGTTTTCAGAAACGGTCTTTGTTACCTCTAAGAAACGAGAACAACGGCACTGTGTTGTGAGTCTCCAAATCATAAGCTGTTTACCTTACCATCCTAAAACTACATCTAATGTCTCCTTTCCCAGCCTGTTGAACTCGTGACTCCTTTGACGATGTTCTGACGGTAGGCCTCGAGAGAATTACATCTTGCAGACATAAAGGGTGTACGGCAAGCCACTCCAGTTTCTCCATGATATTGTTTGACCTCATTGTCTGCCCGGAGCGTCTTCAGCTGGTTGCGTTTGTTGACATGACAGCACAGACAGCTGAGAAGGGTATTCACAGTGTTTGACTTACTATCACAATGGAGGCCTGCAGATGATTAGTCGGATCCCCGCAGCCTTAGCATTAGCGTTGACATTCCGGCTTGTGTCTCGACCAGTAATTTTCCACTTGACTCAGCTCCTAACCATAGCTTTTCCACGCTGAGCTCCGTAAACTCGTCTTACTGCAGTTTGCAGTTTACACACCTGTTTGTTTTGCTGTTGTGTTCTTGTTGTCAAGGTGACAGGCACATAGTAATCACGCTAACATCTGAGAACCCAATTCTCAGAAAGCCGAGCTCGCGGCCTGAGAACGACGACCTGGACAGGCTGATAGCAAAGAACCACTCGGCTCTCGTCAGCAGCCTAAACGCCCGAGCACTTTATTTGCATTGGGGGTGCTCTCTGTCTGGGCTGATTGAAAGGTGTTGTGGCATCTCCCACGTCGAGGCTTTATGATGAAGTGGGCCACCTTCCAGGCAGGGAGACGGTTTGATCCGAGCTCACTGTGCCGTAAGACGCCTCGCTCGCTCTCTCTCTCCCCCTCTAATTATCCCTCTGTTCTCTCTCGTCTTCTCCTTGAGATACCATCGGCACGGTGTGGGTGTCGGCATGCTGTTTTTAAACTTCTCGTCTTCGGGGTTCTTTTCTCCCTCTTTCTGCTAACCCTTGCCTCCACCCCCCCAACCCCCCCCCCCCCCCCCGCGGAGTTAAAGAGATAATTCATCAAGTGGCATACATATCTCCTGTCCTGAGGCATCCCTCACACCATGAGAAATGTTTCTTCACAGAAAAAAACGACATTCTGGAGTTGAATCTGTAATGCTACGTTGCTCGAAATACTAATGTATAATTTAACGCTGGAAATGTATGCATTCTCCAAGGAAAATTCCAATCCCTGTAAATAGGAGGCATTGCTTCCAAGCATATGGTTGAATGTTTGCTACTTAGATAAGCATCAGCTTAAACACATTGCACATTGCCGCAAAATCTACCTCATGCATTATTTGGTGCGCTTGGCATTGTAACCGGGTCTGTTGGGTTTCATTATTTCTCTAGCGAGGCATTGGAAGTCAAACTGGCACAGCATCTGGCGGCGCCGCCCTGGTGTTGCGTATCCATCACTCAGTGTGAATGAATATTTAATCGCGCATTAATAAGCGCAGGAGCACGCGCTCCTATTGGACTGTGGTTATAAATGGATATAAGGGCAATGGCAGCCACCTCCATCAAAACACAGGACGAGGAGGGATGGGGGGGAGGGAAGGGGGGTGTTTGAGGAGAGGGAGGAGGAAGAGGACGGCAAAAAAAGGAGCCAATCTAACAATCTTTCATCATAATCCTGTTACTGTTGAATAATTGAAGTTTCTGCTCACAGTCATTAATTTCCTATCATCAACTTTTTTTTCTCCCTCTCCCGCTAATTCGCTGTGAGAATTAATGAGGATTGACTTGGCCTCTCCTGGCTGTGCTGTGACAGCGAGGCGCGGATACTGATAAGTGGGAAGCTGGCAAGTCAGTCACACCAGATATACAGTTAAATGAGGCTACTTTGACCGCCTTTGTTCTCTTACTTACTACACTGCTGGACGTGCTCATGAATCCCTGTCTGCTAGTTGATCTTTCCTGATAAGATCCAGCGCTCGATTGTTGTTTCACAGAGTGAAAGTGATATTCGGAGACAATGTTTTCAATAGGCATTGCATTGTGTATTTCTTTGAAACGACTGGATCAGAAGAAGTCTTGGGAGTGTTACGTCACAGATATAAGCTCACACGAAGTAAGGGAGGCTTATTTCCCGAATAAACAATGCAAAAAAAAGAAAGAAAAAAAAAACTGTCAAGGTTACCGGATGTATTCAAACTAAGATTGTTAACTCACAAAACAGGCCTTTTCATTCTGGAGAAAAGGTCTCCAGTTAACCTTCCAGGACACAATCCGCTTGGAACCCGATTGTTCTCGTGTCATCTGTTCGAGAAGATTGATAGTGCTTTTCTGCTATGCTACGCCCCCAATGCTACTCGTCTAGCCCATACTAGATCTTCATTGTCTTTCTCCAAGGACATCAGGGGGTAGATGGGCACCACGAACAATGACATCCCACCAGAGTGGATAAAGAAAGACTTGAAGGAACCCCACCGTCCAGAAAGCCGGTAGTCATGTTCCTGTTATAGCTCCGAAATACACCACTCTGATATTTACAGCGGGGTGCCTTGACAGGGAGACACGAGAAGGAACGTGTTCTCCGAAGGAGAGAACGACGCGCCGAGGAGAACCAAGGGCTTCAAAGATCTGTGATGTTTGAGAAGAAGAAAAAAAAGAGGTTGAATAGCTGATATGGAACTCGAGGGGGCCCGATCATGGCTTCTATTGTGTTCTATTAAAAGATCTGGCAGAATCACAGTGATGTGCGAATGGCGCACCAAAATCAAAAAGGTGGTAGGAAAAAAATACAAATCATTTAAATCTCAAGGAGGGAGCCGTCAGGGAAGGCGTATTCGCGGTGTCAATCGGGGACATCCGTCTTGATTTTCTACATGTCTTTGGGAACGCCGAGATGAGTGTTTGAAATGCTGCCGTAATCCAGGCCGCCTTATTGCTGTCAAAGACTGCCGCAGGAGAGAATGATTGCAGGAGGGTGATTCTCCCCAGGCTTATGGGCTGCCAATTTTCCATGCGTTTTTCAAGGCATTGAAATCTCCCCTTGCATAAAAAAAGAGAGAAAAATACACCCAGGATATGAAGTCAATAACGTTCTAGGCACTTTTGATAGCTATTTAATGGAAATGTCTTTCGGAAGACTGTGGGCGCCATTTCCAGAGATGGTCTCTTTCTCTCTATCGCACATACACGCCCAACACAGACATGTCCTCAATCTATCTATCTCTCCTGTCTTGTTTTTTCTCTCTCTCTCTCTCTCTCTCTCTCTCTCTCTCTCTCTCTCTCTCTCTCTCTCTCTCTCTCTCTCTCTCTCTCTCTCTCTCTCTCTCTCTCTCTCTCTCTCTATCTCCATCCACCTTTATTTCTCTCTCTCTCTTTCTCCCCTGGCGCCATTCTGAGTTACGACTTCATCAACCCATCATTGCACAGGACAGGGGCGAGCCATGCATCAGGTGACAAACTCAATGCCGGACTCATTTGACCCCCGACCCCGACAATGGAGAGCGACCCTGACTGCTCTTCCAATTAATCACCTGACCTTCCCTTCACACTGCCTCACAGTCCAGCGTCCACCCTCTCCGACCCCTCTCCGCTGCTAACCGTCGGTCGACTCCCAGCCCGCCGGCGTTCAGGGCGTAGACGGTCACCATTCCACTTGACTAGCAGCATAAATCTGCCGGAAATAATTACCCAACAGCCTCCGGGGCCGTGAACCAAACCGTACCCGCCCCATCTAACCTCCACTTCCTCCTTCACCATATCCACCGTCGCCGAGACTCAACCCCCTCGTCCCTGCCGATGCCCTCCGAGAATTCCCTCCTCTCACAGTAGCCCACGTGAAAGCGAGCGAAAGACGCATTTCGAGTTAATTGGCTCCTTCAAGTGAGAACATCGGTTCCACTCTGTGCCCCGACAGCTCATTCGAATCCTTGCCAGTTCAATCAACTGCTTGTAAAGGCTGGCTCCTGGTAGGAAAGGTCGAATTTGACCCAAAGTACTGGGACACGGAGACTGGAGTCACTGGCTAACGGTGTGCGGACCTGTCGCGGTCGAAGGTTGGATTGCGGTCTCGCAAATGACACTTCAACGATGTGGGGAAAGGTCTGGCACCCGCCACCTGGCCATCTGCAACCTAAAATGACTCTCAATCTAAATCACTTCAGGCACCTCTTATAACACCTTCAAACAACGCACGCAGACTTTTTTAAAGCATGTGCGCACGCCCACATGCACGCCGTTTCCCTCTCACACCTAGTCATGATGTCGCTCTCTCTCTTTCACACACACACACACACACACACAGACACGTCCTTGCAGTTGCCTTGAGTAACAGCCTTTATTGCTTAGGGAATAGAGGGAGATGTAAATAAACTTGTGGCCTGGGGTGGAATTACATGGGCTGTGAAAACAAAGGGAAGAAAAGCCTGCACACACAGAGCCCACAGGAAGCAGAGGCATGAAGATACTCATCAGGGATCAATCAACACACACACACACACGCACGCTGTGTCTTTGTCCGTCAAATACAATCCCCCTCTATCCTTGGCACATTTTCTCTCTCTCTCACTCACACACCTCAATGTATTTATCCTTTTTCTGTCTCGCCCAGAGAACATATCTAGTTCATGATGGGGGAAAAATCTATTTAGAGCCTAGCAACAATAAGTTTACCATACTTTGAGGTGGCGTTCGGTTGGGGCGGGGGTGCAAGGGAGGGTGGGTTGCGTTGATGTGTAAAGCGCATCGCGTCTCATCTATAATCTTTTATGCAGGAGCGAAAGGTATTCTCACGAAATGGGAATGGGGGAGCACACATCAACAAACAAGGTAAAACGTCTGACGAGCTGGCTGGTATCACAAAGAAGAGCACTCCCAGTGGCGCTTCGAAATAGAAACGCCTTTGAGAGGAAATGCGAAGATTTCTCCTTTCCAAGTTGTCAACTCAAGAAAACGTGGGTGTTTTTGGATGAAATACAAAAGGAACGGGTGAACAACAACTTTCGACTAGCTCGTGGCCCGACTGGTTTTCAAGTTTGTTGTCAGTGCGGCATAAGATGCGACAAGCGTGCATCACGTTCCTTCCGCTCAGACTGAGCCTTTACCCGTTGCTCAACAACATAAAATACTAACGCAGCTCTTCTCAAATAGATATGAAATACTTTTGTGTCCCAACTGATGATTGATAGTTAATGAGGTGCACCAGAGCAAGGTGTGTAAATGTGCCTGATTAAAAAGAATGTGTTCCGAACAGAGGCAGCGAGATGGATGGATCACTGTGTACGGAGGAGAGGAAGAAGGATTGCAGGTCAGGGGTGCCCAGGGGGCCTGTGTCAGTGAATAATACTGTGGCAGAAGCCTATTCACATTTCCATATTATAGATCGTTCAGGCACTTAGAATGGACGCCTATAATGCGGCAGCAACCACTGAGCAACCAAACCTACCTGATTAATTAGGACTATGTATGTAGACAAATAGGCTCTTCATAATTAGTGAGAAGCTTACGCTAATGAACCCCGTCTGGGCTTGAAATAACATCTCTTGAATGTAAAGGCACAGGAAAAATTGACAAAAGAAAAAAAAGATGTGAAGATTTTTCATATCGAGTGATAAGCTTGGCACACATTCCCGTATCTATTAAAAATCTCATCTTTGACCAGACTTAGGTCAATTACTACTAGCAAATAGGCTACTGTGAATTATTTAAGGTGGCATTTGAACCTTGTTGAACAGTCTATTTAGACTTGGGGCCCATTATTGCCACTTCTCAATTCAGCTGCGCTGTCTAGCTCTTGATTCCTGTTACACATTCTTCACCACACTGAAAAAGCCATTAATTTGCACCTCTAACAGCTTTCAGAATGGTTGCGATTAAATTGCCCTTCGGTTTCCAGCTCTAAAAAGCAAACAATAGCCTACTTTTCCACGAATCCAAGAGTTTGTATTTTCTAGTTAAAGATGGAGGATTTATTGAGGGTTAGCAAATCGGGAATGTCTTTCAATCCTAACTTAATCGACACACCGGAGATGACTTGCGGGGCTGATACCTGGTCTGTAAACATGAGGTATGGAGCAACACCTTTGGCTTCCTCCTTGCCTCCCAATGTCCGAAAGTCGATGGTACGCCTTCTAAAATATATTTCATAGCTTCGTCTGTTTCTCTCTCGCTCTCATCTCCTGTCGCACTTTCTTCGATTCCTCTGTGGGACTCCCAATTTTATATCAGTCATCGAGGATAGATTTTGGGAGAACAGATTATTTTGATGCGCGTATGGGGCTGATAGCTGTTTCTGATAGCCGTGTGAAACCAGTGAAGAGCCAGATTGTAGAAACACAGCAGCACGAGTCTTCATCTCGACTTTGACGGGTTGTCGGTGCTGTAGGCCACGATGTTTTTGGCACAAATTAAGGATTGCACTGTAGCAGCATGAACCTAGAAAAACACAACTTTGGGAAGCCAGGACAACAGAGAGGAATAGTTTCCGTAAGCAATGTTCTGTCAAGTTATTCTGAAACAAAGTTTTGGTTAAATGTGAGTGCTTTAGCTCAAGCTGCAGTGGGAATGTTTAAAATAAAGTATAGGCCTATATTATGCAAAGCCCTTATGATTTGAAGTGCCGTTTCTTTCTCTCTATCAATCTCTGTCACTTACTCGCAATGGTGAGTGTATTCGAGTGGGTGTGTGACAATGTAAGAGTTTGTGTTAATGCAATAGTTTTCTGAGTGACAGCGTGCGCGTTTGTGCGAGAGTCTATGAGTGAGAGCCGTCTGAAACGCAGCAGCAGCAGCAGCAAAAAAGAAAAAGAAATAATAAACAGGGTTGCCACGGCAACTATAAGACAACCACAAATCACCCTAATGGCGCCCTCTCATCGCATCTCCATCTTGATCAAATCCGGGAGCACCCCGGGATGGCGGCGACCCGCCCCGACGCGCGGCTCACGCAGTCTGGAAAGTGATCGTCAGATTGCGTTGGTTTGAGTGCTGCGTTGGGAAGAACGCTTGCTTTCTGTCGTTGATACCGTCATTTCACTCTCTGTGTGCTGTCCTATGCTACAGTTCGGAGTCGTGACGGCGGCCTGACTAGAAGCACGGATGTGTCAATTGTTTAACGTTTCAGATAATTGTCAACAAAACGGAGGAGATCGAGGCACACAACAAATCAAATACAAAATGTAGTCTTGAAAGTGGAAGAAAAGAGAGCAGTAGAATGTAACGCCCATTGTGCAAATGTTTTTGTTGTTGCGCAGACGTAACTCTGTTTTGATGCTTTGCTCACATTTTCTAGACTTCCAAGTGACAGGTATTGAGACCACACCTTTATTGTAGGCCTACATGGCTATTGTACAAACTCTATGGATTTCTCAAGACAGACATTTTGTGCTTATGCTAACGTCAGAGGTGTTTCTTATTTACATCGCTTCCTCCTCAATAGACTCGATACACTGGCTTACAAATGTCAGGTTCGCTTAATAATGCGCGTGAGACAGACTGTGTACTAAGGTTGACATGTTTATTCGGCTTCTCACTCCGTAACTGACCCCCGCACCCCACATTCACTCCCTCATCCTAGTCTACCAACATAGGGCTTCCTATTTGTTAAACCTACATGTCAATCAACTGTTATGAGTAACATTGAACAATACCACAACAAACAGATTTTTACCCACAGAAACTATTTACCTGAGCCAGGTACCATTTAAAGATTGCATTCTTGATAACATGTGTAGATGGTATTTTAATTCAGGAGTGGATTAACCCCTATTTCATCTAGTTTAGATTGTCCCTCGAGTCGCCTAGCAGCCAAGCCTGTAGCACATCACTTGCCCCATCTCTCCTGGAGTACCTCTCCCTTTCTCCCTCTTTCACTTACTTACTGTTCTGTACCTTGGCTACAGGCTGGCCCCACGGCCCCCTGAGTTCAGAAGAAACGGACTGAAATGAAATCGTCAATTTGAAGTCACAAAGAATGCCTGAAGGACCCAAGCACCATCAATCCTTCCTGCCCCATTTCTCTCTTCTACCGTTTCTTAAGAATACAGTACAGAGCTCATTTGATGTTATTGTTCTCTATTGATCTCTCGTCTCTCCCTTGTTTTCTGTGCATTTCAATTTCTCCTTCGTTAACTTCTCAGCTGATCTGCTTGGATTTCCTTATGAAACACCCGGCTTGATTCATTTCATAACATTTTGCGGCTACAGTAAGTCGTTGCCCTCCTTTATTTGACATGTGAGCTTTCCCTTACAAAAACGTATACACAAGTTCATTTTATCAAGTAACTTTCAGCTACCGTATATCTCCCGATTATACTGTTTGTACAGTTTTTCTGAATTGCTAAAACACTAAAACCCATTGGCTGAACAAAGTTCTCAGTTGCCTGAACTCATGTAGCTAATTGTGCAGTCTGTTGTCAATACCTTAAACCATTTCACATGGTAAAACACAATTTGCAGATCTCACATAGACCTTTCAGCAAAACTCTAAACACATTCTCATTCTCAAAACACATTCTGCACTCTAATGCACATGTCATCCATACTGGTAAACACAAATGGCAACAATCAAATACAAATAGAGAAAACATGTCATTGACAAAACACAACCACTCAAATTGATTTACAGTTTTTCTGAATTGCTAAAACACTAAAACCCATTGGCTGAACAAAGTTATCAGTTGCCTAAACTCATGTAGCTAATTGTGCAGTCTGTTGTCAATACCTTAAACCATTTCACATGGTAAAACACAATTTGCAAATCTCACATAGACTTTTCAGCAAAACTCTAAACACATTCTCATTCTCAAAACTCCTTCTGCACTCTAATGCACATGTCATCCATACTGGTAAACACAAGTGGCAACAATCAAATACAAATAGAGAACACATGTCATTGATTAAACACAACCACTCAAAATTGATTTCACTTGATGTCAAATGATGTGACACAACCAATATAAGGCTGTTTTGAGAGCAAACAGGTTGTTGAAGGTGGGAAGGAGAAGGTCTGAGAATGGATGGAAGAAACTATGTGAGAGGACGAGGACGAGTGCGTATTCGAGGTGGGCGACGAGGAGGAAGAGGAGGAGGGCAAGTAAAAGGAAGAGGAGGACAAAGAGGAAGAGGAAGACAAAGAGTGGAAATATCGGATGAAATTAGAGCAACAGTCATTGACCATGTTATAGTCCATGGATTGACAATGAGGGAAGCAGGACTTAGAGTGCACCCCAATTTGAGCCGATTTTCTGTGTCCACCATAGTAAGGACATTCAGAGAAGAGAACAGGTACAGTATACTACTGTATTTTTGTAATTGCAGATTTACTGTACTACACTATTGCAGCTGTTTGAATAGACATTTGTAAAGTTCATCACTGTATGTATTGTACTGCATGAATATTTTTGGTAACTGCACATCTACTTTTTGTAGAACTACAAGGCTGCCACATGCAGGTGGAAGGACAGCTATATTTACTCCGGAGCAAGAGACCATTATAGTGGGCATGGTCCTTCCTTCGTCATACAAGACAACACACACTTCCAGGGAATCGACAGTGTGAGCATATCCACAATTGACCGTGTCCTCCATCGTAACAGCATACGAATGAAACAGGTATACCGAGTACCTTTTGAGCGCAACTCACAAAGGGTGAAAGAATTGCGAGCTCAGTATGTGCAAGTAAGTGTACATTCAGACACATTTACTGTAATCCAGATTGTCTACAGTACTGCCACATACTATGTGAATGACATTACTCTTCAGTACATACAATGTATGTGAATCAGAAGTGCATACGGTAGGCCTAATTGCACTCTACAATTTAACACTGTCTCTGTACGACTTACAAAATTCTACATACAGTGTATTGTATTCCTACACAGACAATATTTGACTTGGAATCCTTGGAGAGACCCCATGAGTTCATCTTTGTCGATGAAGCAGGCTTCAATCTAACGAAGAGGAGAAGGAGAGGCCGAAACACGATTGGACAGCGGGCCGTTGTTGAAGTCCCTGGTCAACGAGGTGGCAATGTCACAATCTGTGCTGCTATCAGCAACCATGGTGTTCTACATCACAATGTTACACTCGGGCCATATAACACCCAGCATCATATAACACCCAATCTAAGAGATATTTTATTTGAGCAGCGGGTTCAAGAGCAGCAGGGTCAAGAGCTAAATGAGAATGACATTCCCACCTATGTAATAGTGTTGGACAATGTCAGTTTCCACCGAGCTGCTCTGGTAAGGGAATGGTTCAACATCAATGGTCAGTTTATGACCTTGTACCTCCCTCCATACTCGCCTTTCCTGAATGCGATTGAGGAGTTTTTCTCCTCATGGAGTTGGAAAGTGTATGATAGACAACCCTACACCAGGGTAAATCTGCTGCAAGCCATGGAATTAGCCTGTGATGACATAGGTCAGGAATCATGTCAGGGCTGGATACGGCACACAAGAGGCTTCTTCCCCCGCTGCCTCAGGAGAGAAAATATTGCTTGTGATGTCGACGAGGTGCTCTGGCCTGACCCAGCCCAAAGACAAGAAGAAGCACATTGATGACATGATGACTCCTTTGATTTTTGTCCCTTTTTACTTTTACTGTAGTAGCGCATACTGTAGTAGGCCTACAGTGCATTGTAGGCTGAATAATGTACAATAAACAAGTTGTATGGCCCTCAACATTGTGCTTTCCATTTGTTACAGTAACAGTACTGACTGCTCAATAGATTTTGACTGGTTCATATCAACAAAGAACAAGAATGAGTTGTGAGTAGTGAGATGCAGGGTACCGTACTGTATAGGGGTACAAGGAGGAGAAAGAACCAACAAAAATGAGAGCAAAGCAGAGTAGTAATTGCTGATACATTTTTAGCTACTATACTGTAAGAGAACATGTTTTCGTTCATCAAAGACAATGACGGAAAAATATGAAATTTGTTTTGAGATAAAAAATGTACTTCTCCCTGAGAACTATATGTTTTGAACAATGTGTTTTCTATTTTTTGGTGTATTGTTTACTGACTGCTTGATAGTGTATATCATTTTGATCACTTTGTTTATGATTTGAGAGCAGTGTTTGATTTTGAGCACAGATAAAACTGTTTTGAGGCGAAAGTTTCATTTTGCAAGAGAATTCAGAGGTTTTGTAACTAGTGCTTGAAGATGAGGTTTTGTGTTTACAGTTTTGAGAAAATGGGTGACTGTTTCAAGAATGTGTTTTAGCAATTGTGAAAAACTGTAACTTGTTTCAAATGATGTGACTCAACCAATATAAGCCAGTTCAGAGAGCAAACAGGTTGTTGAAGATGGGAAAATATTGCTTGTGATGTCGACGAAGTGCTCTGGCCTGACCCAGCCCAAAGACAAGAAGAAGCACATTGATCACATGTTTACTCCTTAGATTTTTGTCCCTTTTACTGTAGTATTGTATACTGTAGTACAGTGCATTGTAGGCTGTATACTGTACAATGAACAAATTGTATGGCCCTGAACATTATGCTTTCCATTTGTTACAGTAACAGTACTGACTGCTCAATAGATTTTGACTGGTTGCAGGTTCATATCAACAAAGAACAAGAGTGAGTTGTGAGTAGTGAGATGCAGGGTACAGTACTGTATAGGGGTACAAGGAGGAGAAAGAACAAAAAAAATTGCAAAGAGCAAAGCAGAGTAGTAATTTCTGATACATTTTGAGCTACTATGATAGAACATGTTGTCGTTCATCAAAAGACAATGACGGATAAATATGAAATTTGTTTTGAGGTTACGTAAAAATGTACTTCTCCTTGAGAACTATATGTTTTGAACAATGTGTTTTCAATTTTTTTGTGTATTTAGTGACTGCTTGATAGTGTATATCATTTTTATCACTTTGTTTATGATTTGAGAGCAGTGTTTGATTTTGAGCACAGGTAAATCTGTTTTGAGGCGAAAGCTTGATTTTGAGCACAGGTAAAACTGTTTTGAGGCAAAAGTTTCATTTTGCAAGAGGATTCAGAGGTTTTGTAAATAGTGCTTGAAGATGAGGTTTTGTGTTTACAGTTTTGAGAAAATGGGTGACTGTTTCAAGAATGTGTTTTAGCAATTGTGAAAAACTGTAACATCAATGTAGTAGTATACTTGTAAATGTACTTTTTTAATACCTCTTTGGACAAAATTGGCCACTTTATAGTGTTGTTTAAAAGGATACTTTTAAGTATACTTTAAGTGTAAGAGAAGTAAAGTAAATATACTGTGAAGTATACGACAAGTGAACTAATCCTGTTAGTTTACTAGGTATATACTTCCAGCCCACTTTTTAGTTTATGAAAGTATACTTTAAGTATACTTCCAGTAAACTACTAGTTTGATAGTTTTATAGTATAGCAAGTACACTTACACGTTTTCTTAAAGTGAACTTAACATCATACTTACAGTTTACAATGTATGTTTGCACTTTAAAGTATACAGGTTTCAATTTAGGATACATTTTTTATACTTGAAATATACCTATAACTGTACTTTAAGTAGACTTGTTAACTACTACCAGTGGACAACACATAACAATTCACAAGACATACTCAGTATTAAGAAAATTTCACTGAGAAGCATAGACATCAATTCCACATTTAAAAATAAATACAAAATCTCGCTTTTGTGGTATAGTTGATGTTTCAGTAATTGTGTAATTGGTGATTCTAAAAGAAAATATTGGGCACTGGATTGATTCCATTCAGCTCACCAATGAACACTGCTGTATAACCCCAGAGGCCATTCTCCTTCCATAGGTTTGTCGAAAATGATACAAATTACTCAAAGCAGTGTACAGCCAGTTAGTTTGTAAAATGACAATATTGCAGACTCATGGAGTGAGGAGAAGGAGGAAAGGCCTCCGTCTCCCTTCAACAGTTTGGCACCAATATACCAATGACACAACGTCATTTGGCACAGCCGGGAATCGAACTGGCAACCTTCTGATTACTAGCCCGCTTCCCTAACCGCTCAGCCACCTGACTCCCTGACGTTAATATTACACAGGCCTAGACTATGACAAACAAAAAATAAAATACCTTCTGTATGCTGTACCTTTACTATTAGTGTGGAAGCATGTTGAGTCAAGTCATTCTCACCTCCATGGCCAACTGAAAATTCCCAGCGACATAAAGTTGGCTACAGAAGGCTTTCGTCGAGTAAACGCTGATGGGCTTAACCACCCCCCCCCTTTTTTTTTTTTTACTTCCCCTTGTTTGTTGTAGCTGCACAATCTTTTATTTTTTTCAGGTTTATCCATATTCGGAGTTTAATCTTTATTTCCACAGGTCAAATCGACTGCACAGCGTCACACATTTCCCTTATTGTCTTTTTTGTGTGAAAGAATTTAAGCATTTACTTAACGATGCCTACTGATGCCCTTGAGGGGGGGCTGTGATTGGATGATGTCGGTGATCATTTTCAAGTGTTGTGATCTGCACTGCTTCTATTGCTGTTGTAGGCTATCATTCAGTAGTTAGATCAGCATAGCAGTCAATAAACGGGACAAGGGAGGTCACGTATGGGACAAATCAATTAGGCCCAATGTAAGGGACGTCCCGGCTAATAGGCACAGTTGGCAACCCACCTGGTAGCCAGTTGGTTAATTAGCTCAATCAACTCATTTGATTACTGAACCTATCAGGCATTAATATCTGAGCAAATAACAGTATCTTCACTATCCATGACCTTAACAGTGGCAATTTACCAAAACATGCTAACTGCTCACCTTAACAAGCTAGGCCTGCGTTTCCCGAAAGCGTCGTAAGACAAAGTTGATCGTACAATCCATCGTACGATGAATCATAGTTTTACGGGCCGTTCCCAAAGACATCGTAGCTAAAGTGTCTATTGAAAATTAGTAGCTCTTGAAAGCGCATAGATTAGCCTACTCCTTGCGAGCATGTTTGGGAAACGCACATAAGAAATATCGATGGTTTCGTTTTTTCATCATTGCTACGATCCATCGTTATCGGGAAACGCAGCCCAGGCCTCGATCCTCAGGTTATTTAGCAAACGCTAGCCTAGTCTACTGTACTGTAGCTAATGACAACGGGCGGTTTTAGACTCTTTTTACGGGTGCTCAAGCACACCACCTGTTGATCTTTCTGATTGGCTGGTAGGTAGCATTAACTCGAGACAGCTATCAATGTAAAACTTTCCTCCATATGTGCCTCGTCCATTAACTATATATCCATTATAGCGGGACAAATTACGTTATTCCTTACTTCTCTTAGAAATACAAGGTTTTGCGTGAGAAATGGTTGAAATTTGTGAGTCTCACGGCAAATGTGTGAGACTTGAGAACCCTGTGACAATCAATTACAGGTTCAAAGCACAGGCACAAGCCTACCCAATTTGATCTAAGGCCTACCCAAAAATGAAAATATCTCAGCACATCGTAAAGTAAATAAGTAAAAAAACTGAAAAGATGCCTATCCATATTTTTCTAGGCCTAACTAAAAAGATTATTCTGTCTACTCCCCTTGTGTGCCTGTGCCAGTTTAATAATATATTGTGTCTCCGTGCTCCTTTACAGCATTGGTAGTTCGCTCCGCCAGTAAAACCAAAGGTGAAGTAGGCTAGTTAATTTAATGGTGCATATTAGGATCACAAGTTTAAAACGTAAGCAACTAAAATTGCTGAATGTTCTGACAGAGAATGTTGTGTCAAATTGTCTGACTGTGATTTAGAAAGTGTCTAGTTCTAGTTCCATCATCGTGTTAATAGTATTACAGTAGCTGACGTTTGCTAGCTACCTCAGATATTATCTGAGGTAGCTAGCTCTGTTGCACATTTGCCAGCTAAGGAGCTAACTGCTAATGCACTTCATTATTTTAGTTAGAGCTAAAGTAGTCTTATGCTGATAGAATTAGGCTTCATTAAATATTTAGTCAACAGTACATTTATGGACTGTAAATTGAAGCATGGGAATGAACCCTCACTCATTGGAAATGACTGTTTTTCCAGATGCATAGTCTCCATTTTGTGTCTCTTACGAAAGGAGCCAGGTTCAGGTGAGAGTAAGGAGAGAAAATGATGTTACTGCATTACCCACAGCAACCCAATATTATATTAGAATAGTGGTATACATTGATATGGGTCAATTTATAGGCCCAACCTCTTATCAGATTATACTGTTTGGTTTGACTTTTGGTTGACAGCACTAAGAGAGGAAGAGAGGAGGATAGAGAGGGAGAGAAGGAGATGGAGCTGGATGGAGTCAGCACACAGAGAGAGAGCAAGAACCGGATGAGAAAGTGGACAGGTAATCAAGACCATGTAGATGCTATGTGTTTTTTCTACATTAACCCTTGTGCTGCCTTCGGGTCACATGACCCAAAGGTTCATAACGAACCATCGTTGTGTTTACCCAATTTTACCCAATACAAAAACAAAAATAATTTTCTTTCAACCTTTGCAATGTGGGGGGTCTGAGACAGCCCAACGGTTCAAATAAAATGCTTCCCTTTGTTTTTCTATGCGGTACAGTTGTCGCAATACGACGGTGGGTCACAATGACTGATGGGTCAGAATGACCCGAAGAGAACACAAGGGTTAAATGTTTCCAGGAGTACATTTAGGCAACAAAGCTAAATTCTCCCAGAGAAGTAGAAAGAATGATTGGCAGAGATGTTTTAAGCCAAAATGGGACTACTGTTCCTTAGGGGAAGTTGCGTTGGGTTTGGGGTGAGGTGGGGTGGAGTGTCAAACCAATATTTATTTATTATTCATTTTCTTGTTAAATAATTGTATTGATAACTACAAAAAATTTATGTATTCATTGTTATCCAGTGAGTTTGTGATTTAGCAGGGGGGTTTAACACTTTTGCAAGGCACTGAAATGGTTGAAATGTGTGAGAAATACAAGGTGTTGCATGAGAAATGGCTGAAATGCGTCAGTCTCACGGCGAATGTGGGAGACTTGAGATCCCTGAATAATAAACTGTTATATATTGATAGCCTAACGTTATTTGGCTAAGTCATGCTAGTTACATATCGATAACATGCTACTCTAGCTTGCTAACTTGCATAAAAGGGAGATTAAAAATGACCATTTGGTTGCAGACAGAGAAGGACGAGATTGATTCCCGGGTAGCCGGTCAATGTCATCTGAATTTGATTCTCTGTAGGCTCAAACGTCTATGGCTGTGTTAATCCAATCCTGCTAGCATGCATTTTTGTTGTAGTTGTAGAGTTTTTGTTGAAGACAAATAACGCTACAATTTGACAGTTGAGAGAAAAGCAGCTTTCCCACGAGTGGGCGTGGTTTCAGCGACCTCAGCGGACACGCCCCCAGCGTTTGATGCCAAGATTTTGATAACTTATTTTAGTTACTTGCCGATTTTTTGAATCATTCAAATTCGTCTGGGTGGCTAGGAACACATTTTTCTGTGGTGTGACAAACTCAGAACACATATTTTATTGTCACTTTACAGGGACTTTAAGGTTGTTTTCCAGGACAAAGTTTTTCGCAAACAAAGTCTGGAAATAGGACAGGGATCAGTGACTGAAGCAGGACCTTGGATCTCACAGCCTTCATTCTAGCAAGGCATTATAATTGTGATTTAGGCTGGGTCACGCTACCTAGCACACACATAAACCAACCTGAAAGCGTACTCAAGCACACACACATATACACTTGATAAATTCTCCTACGCACCCCCACACACCCCACCTACAAACATCACCTCACATATACACGCACACACACACTTGATAGATTCTCCCACACGCCCAAACACACCACACATGCACACACACCTGCAAAACACTACCTCACTCACGCGAACGCACGCTTGATAAATTCTTCTAAACACTCGCGCACGCCGCATACACCTACGACGCGCCGCCTCACAAACACACATTCTCACACGTCACTCCGACAAGGGGGCGTCGAGGCGGCGGGGCATGAATCAGGATCACCATAAACGGAATTAAAAAGAATAAATACGTGGCTATCATAGAGCCAGAGTGATTTATGCACACTTTCGCCACGCTGGCTGAACAGCGCACCCCCAGAAATCAATATGTAATTATAGACATCCTACTCTGAGCTGCCCACCCACCCATCACCCCCACCCACCCACCCCCCCACCCCCCCACCCACCCATCCCCCCACAAAGGCCCGTTCACTAAAACCATCAAAACAAATACCACTGCAGGTGCTGCCAGGAGAGTTGAAATACTGATGCCTTCAAGAGAGTGTGTGTGTATAGGGAGGAGGGGGAGGGGGGGGGGGTATGACCGGGCATGTGTGAGTACGTATTTGTGTGTGTCGTGGGGTATGTTGTGTCTGACTGGGTATCTGTGAGTACGTATTTGTGTGTGTGTGTGAGGTAGGGGTATGTTGTGTACTCCTGGGCATGTGTGAGTATGTGTGTGTGTGTGTGTGAGGTAGGGGTATGTTGTGTACTCCTGGGCATGTGTGAGTATGTGTGTGTGTGTGTGAGGTAGGGGTATGTTGTGTACTCCTGGGCATGTGTGAGTATGTGTGTGTGTGTGAGGTAGGGGTATGTTGTGTACTCCTGGTCATGTGTGAGTATGTGTGTGTGTGTGAGGTAGGGGTATGTTGTGTACTCCTGGGCATGTGTGAGTATGTGTGTGTGTGTGAGGTAGGGGTATGTTGTGTACTCCTGGGCATGTGTGAGTATGTGTGTGTGTGTGTGAGGTAGGGGTATGTTGTATACTCCAGGGCATGTGTGAGTATGTGTGTGTGTGTGAGGTAGGGGTATGTTGTGTACTCCTGGGCATGTGTGAGTATGTGTGTGTGTGTGTGAGGTAGGGGTGTGTTGTGTACTCCTGGGCATGTGTGAGTATGTGTGTGTGTGTGTGAGGTAGGGGTATGTTGTGTACTCCTGGGCATGTGTGAGTATGTGTGTGTGTGTGTGAGGTAGGGGTATGTTGTGTACTCCTGGGCATGTGTGAGTATGTGTGTGTGTGTGTGAGGTAGGGGTATGTTGTGTACTCCTGGGCATGTGTGAGTATGTGTGTGTGTGTGTGAGGTAGGGGTATGTTGTGTACTCCTGGGCATGTGTGAGTATGTGTGTGTGTGTGTGTGAGGTAGGGGTATGTTGTGTACTCCTGGGCATGTGTGAGTATGTGTGTGTGTGTGTGAGGTAGGGGTATGTTGTGTACTCCTGGGCATGTGTGAGTATGTGTGTGTGTGTGTGAGGTAGGGGTATGTTGTGTACTCCTGGGCATGTGTGAGTATGTGTGTGTGTGTGTGAGGTAGGGGTATGTTGTGTACTCCTGGGCATGTGTGAGTATGTGTGTGTGTGTGTGAGGTAGGGGTATGTTGTGTACTCCTGGGCATGTGTGAGTATGTGTGTGTGTGTGTGAGGTAGGGGTATGTTGTGTACTCCTGGGCATGTGTGAGTATGTGTGTGTGTGTGTGAGGTAGGGGTATGTTGTGTACTCCTGGGCATGTGTGAGTATGTGTGTGTGTGTGTGAGGTAGGGGTATGTTGTGTACTCCTGGGCATGTGTGAGTATGTGTGTGTGTGTGTGAGGTAGGGGTATGTTGTGTACTCCTGGGCATGTGTGAGTATGTGTGTGTGTGTGTGAGGTAGGGGTATGTTGTGTACTCCTGGGCATGTGTGAGTATGTGTGTGTGTGTGAGGTAGGGGTATGTTGTGTACTCCTGGGCATGTGTGAGTATGTGTGTGTGTGTGTGAGGTAGGGGTATGTTGTGTACTCCTGGGCATGTGTGAGTATGTGTGTGTGTGTGTTGGGCCTGCGCCAGGGTGTACAGGTGGTGTCGTTTCTCACCGTCTCTGAGGCCTCGCCAGGATGGGGTGACACTCACAGAAGCCACCTGAAGAAATCTGCGATCACATGTTCGTGAGTCACGCCAGAGTTCACAGGGACTGGGGCGCTCAGACAATGGCAGAAGTAACAGACTGGACATGGGGATATTTTGGCATTGCCCCCCTACATCGACCTTTCCAACATCGTCGGCCATTTTGATTGCGCCAAATCCAGTGTGTGGGTGTATGAAAGCATTGGCTTGTGAGCTGCCATGTGGGTCCACAAAAGAGTGAGTGTGTGGACGTGCTCGCATCTATGTGTGTGTCAATATGTATGTGTGTGTACACTGGAGGCGTACAGCCTCTGTGAGCTGTCCGTGTGATGAACAACTGGATGTTTTGGAGCCCTGTTCAAAGCTCTGCACCGGCTCCCAGCTAAATCAATGGGCTAAGCATTCAATGTCTGGCCACACCAAGGCTGCTGCGGGTCCCCTTATCTGGCCCTGTAGTTTAACGCTGACCCCCTCACAGGTAATCGTGAACAACGCCATCCATCTCCCCCCCCCTGCCATGCAACCTCCCCTACCTTTCTGTTTCTCTCCCTGTACCTCTCTCTCTCTCTCTCGACCTCTGTTCATTGTTGTGGGTCTTCTCGGTCTTTTTCCGGAATCTTTGAGCTCTCGCTCTGTCTTTCTCTCTCTTTTTGAGTCATGGATGTTTTCCGTTCTCTTTGACCGGCCAGCTCGTTTTCTTTTCCATTTCCTTTTCTATAAAGGTAGCTCAATTTCCTCTACTGCCTGTCTGCCTGCCTGTTTGTCTGTGCTTCTGTCTGTCTGTCTGTCTGTCTGTCTGTCTGTCTGTCTGTCTGTCTGTCCTTCTGTCTGCCCTCCTGCCTTCCTGCCTGATCATCTGTCTCTGTCTTTCTGTGCCTGCTCTCATCTTAATCTCTGTCTTTCTTCCTCGCCCCCTCCCCTCCCACCCCTTCCCTCCATCCTTCTGGGTGCCACTGGGTCTGACCACAAGAGATGAAAAAACATGGGTCTGGTGAAATTGACGCCCACACATCATTGCCTATCAATAGAACCTCAATGAGGTCTGAAATGATTGGGAGCCGGTGCTGTCTTGGTTTGGTGCCCTGCAGTCCCCTCAGGCTTCCCTACTTGATTCGACCGGACCTCCGTAGGTACTAAATGCTGAATAAGACTGAGTTTTCTATTTCATTTGGGGAATACAGTATATTCGATGTTTCCTGTACGTGAATCGCATGTGAGGGATAGAATCTGGTGTCCCGATGGGATTGGACAAAGCGGAACGTTTTCTGAAGGTTTTGAAAGAAAGGGTCGAATAAAAAAACACAATACTGTTGAATTGATTTTGATGTGAGTTGCTGTGAAATGTGATGTGCTGTATTGAATGAGCTGTAAATGTACATCCACATGACCTTGTTGGGTGGCAGGATGTTTGGTGAAGTCTGCATGTAGGAAAGTAAGGCAACACAACAGCTGGGAACACCTGGCCTCCTGACGCCCTTTTTCTTGCACCCTCCTTTCTCCTCTCTTCTCCTCTCTTCCACCCTCGAATCCCTACCTTCTCTCCTCCTCTCTCCCACCCTCTATACGTCACCTCTCTTCTCCATCCCCTCCCTTCTCTCCCTCCGCTCCTCTCGTCCACTCCCCTGACCCTCTCCTCTCTCTTCTCTCTTGTCTCCTCTCTCTTCCACCCTTCATCCCTCTCTTTCCTCCCCTCTTGCCCTCCTCTTCCTCCTTCCATTTCTCCCCTTTCTCTTAGCCTTTTTCTTCCTCCCTCCAACCCCCGTCTTCTTCGACAAGCTACCTCAAGCTGCCCGGGGGAAGGCTGGTCATGTGGACTTCTCAGAAAGGCTAGGTGAGAGATAGCATCTGAAAATAGCAACGGAGACAGAGAAAAAGGAAGATAGACGCTCTATCAGCCGCCACACACCGGCCCTGGCAGTAATCCCTCCTTCAATGCTCTGTTTGCCTAACTGTGAGAGAATGGGGAAAGAGGGGGCGAGAGAAGGGGTGGAGAGAAGGGATAGAAAGATGGGGGCAAAAGAGAAATGGATGGGAGGAGGCCAGAGAGATGAGAGACAATGTTAGGGAGGAACAGAAACCGAGTGACATGAAAAGAAACAAAAACGTGAGGGAGGGAGCGAGTACGAGCGACAGAGTTGGAAGAAGAGAGAATTCCTGCAGGAGAGGGGAAGCATTCTGTCAATAAAGAGTGGGAAGAAGAGGGAAAGAGGTGGAACAATGTTCGAGAGAAGGGGGGGGGGGGGGGAGTCAGACAGAGAAAACTAGGGGAGAGAGTAATTGAGAGCCGCGTTGTAATTTTCAGATGTGGTCCGCTGATAAAGGCGTGATATTCCTGCTGATTAGAGCACCACAGTCCCCTGG
This sequence comes from Osmerus eperlanus, assembly GCF_963692335.1. Taxonomy (NCBI): domain Eukaryota; kingdom Metazoa; phylum Chordata; class Actinopteri; order Osmeriformes; family Osmeridae; genus Osmerus; species Osmerus eperlanus. Next base: position 7,279,927 of record NC_085039.1, on the reverse strand, counting down.
TGAAAATGGAGGAAGGGATGGAGGAAAAGAGGGAGGAAGGGAAAGGGGGTGGGGAGTGGAGAAGTGGCCCTGTCACTGGCGGGCAGCATTGGCATTTAGGATTCATTACAGTCTACTCTGGCTGTTTCTGTTGGGGGGTGGATGGGGGTGACCTAGCCAGCACCCTGATATATGATAGCTGCGTTTTTGCTCCGAAATTCTGCCAGCCCAAAGTAATTTGGTATTTAGTAAGTGATGTTTATCTACCCTCTCTCTCTCTCTCTTTCTCTCTCTCTCTCTCTCTCTCTCTCTCTCTCTCTCTCTCTCTCTCGCTCTCTTTCTTTCTCTCTCTCTTTTCCCCAGATCCTTTCGCACAGTAGTTGTGCACTGGGTTATGGGAGTTAAACATGAATGTGGTCCTGTGTGTGTGTGTGTGTGCTTGTTTGTTTTCGAACTCTCACAATTCGTATTACTATTTCACCCACACACACACCACCACCAGCCGCAGTGAGAGGAGCCCATTGGGGTATTTTCCAATAAGACCCAAGGCACTTTTACGCCATCCATCCAATAGACTCATATTGGACGCAGCATTAGTCCAGTGTTCTGGGCCCCCAGTGCACCACATGTCTCATCCACCAACCCATCCCTCCATCTATCAACCCATCCCTCCATCTCTCACCCACCAATCCATCCCTCCATCTTTCATTCAACAATCGATCCCTCCATCTCTCATTTACCAACCCATCCCTCCATCTCTCATTTACCAACCCATCCCTCCATCTATCAGCCCATCCCTCCATTTCTCATTTACCAACCCATCCCTCCATCTCTCATTTACCAACCCATCCCTCCATCTATCAACCCATCCCTCCATCTTTCATTCAACAATCCATCTCTCATCCAACAACCCATCTCTCTACCTCTCATCCACCAACCTGTCCCTCCATCTCTCGTTCACACTCTCTTCCCCTCAGGAGAGAAGACAAACCCGACCCCACATGCTCAAACCATGAAACCCTGCTGGTCGTGCCGACAAATGTGTGAGAGCATGGTAGGTGTGCACCTGCATGTTCTTCTTTGTGTGTGTGTGTGTGTGTGTGTGTCAGATCTCAATTTTTCATCCAGGAAGCTGGATGAAAGTTTCATGAGGGGATGAGGATGCCCATAGGGGATAACACGGGCACAATGAAATGCAAAGATTGAACTTTCTCCTGGAGGTCTGTCGGGGTGAGGGAATGAAGGCAGTGGGAGAGGTGGGAGAGGGGAGGGGGGGAGAGAGAGAGAGGGAAATGTGAGGGGGTTGTTGGTGCCCTCCGCACGTCGGATGTCTCCGTCGTTTTGGTCGTTCTCTCCTCCCTAACTTCACTCCCCCCCCCCCCCTGAACCCTTCCCCCACCCCCCACACACACTCTGGTTTTATCTCTCCATTTGCCTCATTTCTCTTTGGCAGTCTCTTACCCTCTCTCTCTGCCTTCCTTCTTTCCCACCCCCCGAACACACTATCTAACTTTTCACTCCCCGCCATCATCTCAACCATCCTCCTTTTCCTCCCATCCTTTTTGTCACCATCCCTCCATCACACCGTATCTTTCTATGTGGAAGGCCTGGGGACCAGAGCTGTCACAACGTGCCACGGAGGGGCGAGAGGGCTGGACTCAACGAACGTCCCCGAGTCACCCTCTTTCTCTCTCTCTCTCTTTCTCCCTTTCTTTTCGACATTGCCTCGTCTCTTTCCCGTTGTCGGGTTCTCATATCTCTTTCTCTCTGTCTCGAACCATCTCTTTATACATCTTTCTGTCGGCCCATTCTCTCTTCCTCTCTTTTTACTCCCCTCAAATCTACCGAAACCCAAACCTCTCCTTTTGACCTTTATTTTCCTAGTCTCTCTCCCTCTCTTTCTCTATTTCCATCCTTCTTTCCGCACGGTGATCGATGAGCTGCGTTCAGAGACAGAGCGGCACCACGTCGTTTTTGTTTGTCCCCGTTACGCACGGCTGCGGAATGACAGCTGGGACCGAAACCGCGGTTCTGCTGGGTGTCTCGGCTGGCACCGTCTGGGAAGTTTGGGGTGACTGGAATTGTTTGGTTTGTCTCTCATCTTTTGTTCTGCCGAGACAAAGGACGGTTTTGTCAACCACCGGGGCGCTGGGGATACAAATGAATTCTATTGGTTAGCCAGATCCGTACAGGGAGTTGGAGGAATTTGAAATATTACTGTACGTGTTTCTACTAGCGAACTTGATGACATGCAAATTGGATTTGGCTGGAGAGAACATGACAGTTGGTGGAGACGGGGAGGATATTGTCTGTGTGTGTGTGAGTGTATTTGTGTGTGTTTGCATGTGCCAATCCCTGTTGTGTTATTTTACCGACTTGTGTGTGTACGTGCACATGTGTGTGTGTTTGTGTGTATCTGTGGGTGGGTCTAAACACACATATGTGAAAGGTGGGGGGAGGGGAAAAGAATATAAGAAAAATTGTGAGGCATCAGCAGAAACACACACAGAAATGTTTTCGATCTGTGTGCCAGAACCCAGGAAATGAGAGCAGTCTGATATCCCCTTCTCATCTTGTAATGACATCTACTTTATTTAAAAGACATTAAGTGCCCATAATTCATAAAGCCTCACCAGTTTTTTTTATTACCCGCCATGCACCCGGGACAGGAAATACAAGGTTCACATGTTATTGCGCATTGCAAAGTCAAGACTGCTAACCTTGAGGTTGCATTGGGTAGGAATTGGAGAAAATGGAGAGATGGGAGGAGAAGAAGAAAACAGGAAATGAAGATGAAGAAGACGTGCATTTTGAATTGTTGGTTTGCTTTTTTCACCAAAAACGAGTTATTTTGAATGTAGGTTTCGCACAACTATTAAAAATAGATACTGTATGTAATGTATATAAGGATGGGGTGTTGGAAAGGGAGTTCGTTTATTTATAAAGAATATTGATGTTGTTGTTTTTTAACACAAGTACCTTCAGGAAGTAATGTATTTGATTTCAGCAGGATAGGTGCATCTCATGGACAGAACTAGATCACTCAACACAGCTTCTATCATCATCTCATCATTGTCATCCTCATGAAAAATAAAACACAGTTTCAAGCTCGAAAACAAGACGTGGCGTGTTGGTTTCGTGGAGCCAGGCTAATAGATAATGTATTATGTTACGTGCTAGTACTTCCTAGTCAACCTGCCCGTGACATTAGCATAAACGCTGGTGTGGTACAAACTTAAGTGTTCTGTTCATGTTGCAGGCACACACTGTATTATACACATGATAAAAGAAAGAGAGAGAGAGAGGGAGGGAAAGGGGAGAGAGGCAGTGAAAGGAGTGGAAAGGGGGCAGAAAGACAGCGGTAAAAGGAAAGTGACAGCAGGAGGAGGGAGATACGGGGGAGAACTGAGGGGAAAGAGGGATAAAACTGGGCAGAAAAAGGTTGAGAGAGTGAGACAGAGAGAGACAGACCAACCAAGATAGAGAGGACATCGAATTGCCATCTCCCTCCAGTCAGAGCCAGATACAAGGTCTATGGCTAGTTTAAACAGCAACAGATTACCAGTACAGATAAAAGATAAAGGTGAAAAAAGGACAGAGAGAGAGAGAGAGAGAAAGAGGACGCCCGAAAGAAAAGCGCAGGGAAAGAGGGAGATAAAGAGAGAGAGAGACCAACCAAGACAGGAGAGGAGGGGGAGAAGATGAAATCCCATTTCCCTCCAGTGAACACATGTCAGAAGACTCCCAGTACCCCCTGACGGTAAATTACTTTTGACAAGAGCCATACAGTTGATGCAGGCCTTGGTCAACTGCTGCTCACTGTTACACTAAAGAAAGTAGAGGGTTGACAATTACTATGTGTTTTACCACAGTGTGTGCGTGTGTAGCAGGTAAGGTTGCTAACAGGCTGAAGCTAATAAATACAAGGACCTTGGCTTCTGACACTGCCCGACCTATCTTGTCTGCCTGTATGAGAGGGGAATATAGGATGAGGTTAAAACACGCACTAACACACACAGCCCCGCATGTAAAACCAAATGAACACAACATACACACCCACACACACATGCAAACATGGACAGATATCCATGCACAGCTACTCTCATTTACACACACACACACACACACACACACACACACACACACACACACACACACACACACACACAAACACACATCTCTAAACATCTGAATGTGACACCCACACTCTTGTTGGTACTGCAGTATCACCCAGGGGTCCGGTACGCACCTTCCCTTTTAACCTTGATGTTTCCGCTGAGCCCACCCCGCCACCACCTCCAGCTAACACGTGTGGCCCGGAACACTCTCTACCTCCACTGGCTGGCAGGGATGAAGGGAGAGAGAGACCGAGAGAGGAAGAGAGAGAGAGAGTTAGAGAGAGAGCAAGGGAGAGAGATAGAGAAGGAGATGGGAGAAGAGAAAGAGAGAAAAAGTGAGAGAGAGAGACAGAGAGGAATATAGAGAGACAGGAAGAGGGGGAGCCAGGAAAGATGGGTTGTCTCCTTAGGATTGTCCATCGTCATTCGGACCTGCAAGTTGTCGTGCCCGGAATTCATGACATCAGCGTCTTCTGATGATGACAATGAGAGAGGGGGCGAGAGAGAAATAGAAAGAGAGAGAGAGATGGGAAGAAAGCGACAGGGGAACGTCGGATCTCGTCAGAAGCTGAAGGTAGTCTTTAAATAGTGAAGTCAAGTGGCCGTCTGTGATCACAGTTTGGTCGGCTCCCGAGACGTTCCTTTAACGTTCCTTTGATGTTCCTTCAACGTTCCCTTTTGTTGTGACATGGACCCCAGCGTGTGATCAAGTGTTGTTGCGATGCATCATATCAAACGATGGGAAGGGCGTCCCCAGCTGGGACCACATTGGACGAGGCACCTCTAATGAGTTACTTGAAGGATCTTTGGATGTACCAAAGCAGAGCCCCAAAATCAAAAACAAGCCTGTTTTTTTTTTTTACCCTGACACAATGTACCGAATCAAAAGCAAGTTTGACTAACCCTTCCCTGACAAAAATGAGACTAAATGCACAAAAACCCTTGTTAACCTCACGATGAAACAGTCACACATAGAAACCTACAGGATTTCTGAGGCAAGTTGCTGGATAAAGAGGTTTCGAATGATAACAGGAACACTTTGGGTATGTTTGTGCTGTTTTGGTCTCTGTTATAAGACACATGACAAAACAATGCAAGTCATCCTCCTCTTTTTCTCCCCTGGGCGGTTTCCTGAGAAACACTGCAAGTCCCGACAACGCTTCCTTCATCGCTTTCTTTTATTCATATGTATTTTCTTGTGTTTATATCTCACTGTCCGTCTCGCTCTCAGTCTACCTCCTTTTTTCCTGTTCTCTTTTCCTGTCTCTCTCTCACTCTCTCTCTCTCTCTCTCTCAGCCTCTCTTTGTCCATCTCTTCCACTTTCCCTCTGTTCCGCCTCCCTCTCTTAGCCCCTCGGGGGACTGTGACAGTGGTTGTCTCTGCTTACTCAGGGCATTACAGCCTGTAAGAGAATGCTGCTTGTGCCTGTAACTCGAAATGGTTCCTAAAGTGAAAATAATTAATAGTGACATGCCTCCCCCACATAGACTACACACACACACACACACACACACACACACACACACACACACAAGCATAGGACACACATAGGGTTGCAAGCACGGGCACACACACAGATTTTGTACACATATAGCCCATCTCGTCACACACACACAAACCCATAGTAATAGGCCGACCTGCTGACGTGCATCGAGTCCATCCTCCGCACCCCCCCCCCCAACCCCTCCATCTCCAAGATAGATGTCCCCCTACCTCATACTACCTTACCTCAACTCCCAGGTTCGATAAACACCACTTGTCATCCTCAGAAACATCCTCTCCAGTTGTCGCGGCCCCGCTCCCTGGCCCCCTTCGCTGAATCATCCCACCCCCCTTCATCTGTATGTGCTGTAGCTGTGTGTGGGGGGACGGGACGGGGGGACCAGTCCCAGGAGTCCCCCTCCAGACCATTTGCAGGCCCAGCCGCTGCAGTCCCCTCTCCTCTGGATGCACACTACAGAACTCCACTCTCCCTCTGACCGTTAGCATACCGCTCAGGGAGAGAGAGAGAGGAAGTGTGTGTGTGTGTGTGTGTAGGGGGGGGGGAGATGTCGGGGGCTGGGGTGTGTGTGTGGGCGGGGGGGGGGGGGGGTGGAGACAGGGGGGGGAGTCAGAGAGAGGGAAAGATGAAGAAGGAAAGTCACAAGAGTTGTCTGGTAATTTGATTCTGAGTGATGCCTGTGTCGTTGCCTCGCTTCAAAGTCAGCCACAACAAGACATTAATAAGACACACTCGGCTTCCCAGAGAATGGCTCGTCGCCATCCAATGGAAGATTAGGGCTCTTTCTCAACCAGGAAATAGAGTATTAGTTGGGACAGACTGAAGTGATGGATTAATAAAGAATGGTGAAAGACAGAAAATATTGAATCTTGAACCTATGAATGCCAAAATGTCGGAACCATGTACTTTTCATGAAAAAAACAGGATCATTCAAATAAATCATACATAACTAGAGAGGGTACAATTTCTGGGGAAATTGTAGGGTGTGCTCGCTTGCGTCGGTTGCAGGTGGGTCCGTCCCCATAAGTTTTGCCCATCTAGTTTCAAGCATTTAGCCTACTCAAGAACCCCCTTTGAAACAAGCTACTGTAACAACGTTGTCACTGGCAGTATTTCAGATGGAATCGCGATTCAAACAGTATTGTCTGCTAACTGAAAATATTCCCCCAAAAACGTAAACAAGTTTGACATTAATTTAGGGGGAAATGGCTAATTCAAAAGAAGTTTGCTACGAGCAAGCTAGCTGCTGTTGCTAGCCAAACGTCACTGAGGGGATTGTTTGAAAGCGCCAGAAATGAGAATGTTTCTTTTGACATAAAGTTTAGGCTGTGGTATTGAAGACAGCAACGCACCACACAAGCTTGAGTTTAAATACATTATTTAATGTGACATTACTTACTGTACATGCAAGTCTTGATTTGCTTGAATGTAGTACACCACAGCACGATACTCGCTGTGCAACTGCACATCAATCTATGCGTCGTTGCTAACATGTGCAGACGTGGTGACGTAGCTAGCACTGAGTACCCTTCGTTGACTAAAGGCACTTTTTGCCACAAAAACGTTGTAACCTCCTAAACCGTGCAACGGAACGTAAATAAAAATACAAGCAACGCAATCGAGACCAAGACGAACATTTTGACACAGGCGTTGTCTATGTAGTCCAAATATTGACTGATCCTTAGGGGGGTGAAAATAAACAATAAAAATAAATAATAAATATATATGTGAGAGAACAATGGTTGTGCTCGCCGAAGGCGTGAGCACACCCAATAATAATGATTATACATAGGAGTTGTTTTGATAATGTCTAGACTAATTCATGAAGATTAGATGGAGGATCAGACTAAATGTTCATGCCTTCTTAATTTTTACTTTGAAAGCTTTGCTTTGACATGTAAATTAAGACTTGTCAGGAACAATAAAATCACATTTCTCCAGTGCGAAAAAATAAATAAAAAATAAATATATATATACACAATACCGTCAGTAGGCACTATTTACTATGCAGGCATTTTGTCTAAGCTGTAACTTTAGCTATGGCTGAAAGAGGGAGGTCACTATAAGAAAACACAGCTGCCATTTGTATGTTTGCAAAGCCCCCCCCCCCCCCCCCTTCCCTTAATCCACAATGAACTTTCCGACTTAATTAAATTCTGAGCTGTGGGTCTTTTCAATGAAAAAAAAAATGAAGAAGGCTACAGCACATTGGCCAAAAATGGCCTTCGTCACTGATTCATAACAAAATCATATACACTGAAAATACATGGGCCGGGCGATTCGTCAAGGAGTCATTTGACGATTCATCAAACAGTCATTGGCCGGATGTGCTCTGTTGGATTGTCTCATCAAAGAATCATACTCAAACTCAGAACCCACCTCTGGGTCATTTCCTTCCGTAGAGAGTCATTTCCATCTTTGACATGCACTGCTGTGGGGTTCTGCAGGGTTGCTTGAAATCTTGGCAGTAGTCACGTGAGTCCTAATACGTGTGTGTGTGTATATGTATGTGTACGTATGTGCGTGTGTGCACGTGTTTGTAATTTGTGTGCCTGAAAATGTGTGTGTGTGTGTACATGCCGGGTTAACAATGTTAATCTCCTCAGACAACAGGACCAGCGATGTCCTTCGGCTACCGACCGAGGACAGGGGGACCTTGACAGCTCTCAGTGTGTGTGTGTGTGTGTGTGTGTGTGTGTGTGTGAGTGTGTGTGTGTTTGAGGCAGACTGCTGGAGGAGGCTTGCTCTCTCACAAATATAAACACACAGACACACATACATGGGCATACACACACACAAACATAGACACACACACAAATTTAGCCTGCACGCCTTTTCTCCTTGCGTGACTGGGCTAGACATGAACCATGGGGCCTACAGAATAGTCTGGAATGAGATGAATAAGCAGCTTGAGCCCCTGTAGGCTAAGAGCAGAGAACCGTGCAAACTAGAGTCTATTCGACAATTCTGAGAAAGAGGCATATTGACAGTCTTGCCGGTCTCTGGTCAGAGGTAAAAACCGTCAGACAGACACACAGACATATAGGTACACGATCTGTCAAAAGTCAGTTGAACGTGTTAGCTAGTCAGCCTTCCAATCTGTGTAGTCATTCAGCCAGCCAGCAAGTCAAAGCCGAACCAAAGACGAGTAAACGCATCAACCAAAACAGACAGCAAGAGCAAACGGAAGGAGGAAGTAGTCAAAAAGGAAAGATGAGGGAAGAAGATAAACATGCCCCGCGACAGCAACTACTGTAGCTACAGTAGTATGACGGTAGTCGGCAAGTCTGGGAAGCTTGCCATACGAACAGCAGGGAAGATCCACAGGCTGGTCAGAGCCCTGGTGTTTGGTCCTACTGGCGTTAAAACAGTGTTTATCCACTGAGATGAAAGGATTTGGCCCTCACACAGACACACACCACATGTACCTGGGCCCTCGCGGCCAACTTCAGGCACCTGCATGTTACGGCAGATGGAATCCTTGCTCCATTTCTGTTACTGAGCTTGATGAGTGCGAGGGTGTGCGGTGTAACCGTCTATTTGTTTTGATCATGAAAAAACGATCATTTTGTCTCCCTTACAGTTTTTCCTATGCCGTAGGTCAGTGTGATATTAACAGATGACCTGCTTGATAATGACACACATTTGTCAAAACAGGTATGATCACTATGGACACGGTGATAACATTGGACTAGCTCTACTAAACGTGAGGTTGTATGTTGTCAGTGTGGGAGGCTTGTGAACGACATTTATCATCCTCTTCCACGCAGGGGCAACAAAGTGCCCTGAAAATGTGGTTGATTTGTCAACCGTACACAACAAGGTCCTCCCTACCCATTTGAAGCTAATGTGCAAATGCTAGCGATGGTACTGTTCCACCCAGGCACAGCGCACTGACTCTTAGATGGACAAACAAATCGATAAGTGGTCTGGTCCATTCCATTACAGAGGGTACAAAAGTGAACAGAAAAACACCACCACACAGACATTAAAAAGTTGCAATGAGAAGGAGGCGGAGTGGGGTTGTGGGGTGTGAAGAAAAGATGAATCCCCAATTTATTTGAGAGGTAGGAATCACACCGAATTGGTATTGATTACAGGAAAGCTCAGGAAATACTATTAACGTTTTAATGCTGAATATAAGCTAGAGAAATGAAAAAGTTTTCTGCAAAGTGAGCGCCTCCGCCAGGGAATCGGAAATGACATTAAGGCAACGATGACGATAGACGATAGCTCAAAGTTTTCCTCTTGATTATCAAATTCAATGGCTTTGGTGGAGTCTTGAGTGTGAGTTATGAAGCTACTGTAGCATAAAGGTCCAATACATTTCGAAATCAAATTGGTTTTCCATTCGAAGTGAACATAACCTAAGAAAATGTAAAGGCCTCCTGTTTATTTAACATCGATATTTCTGAGCTATAGGCTACAATATCACACGTTGACCCACAACAAACAAACAATTGAGTGTAACTGGCAAAAGGAAGACGAGAGATATAACCATAACAACGGAGCAAATAGCTTTAACCAGCAGACGACCAAGAAAAAGAGAACTGAGAAGAAAAGGAAAACGCAAGACAGACGTGGAAAGTCGGCTGTCGGTCTAATGACCATAATCAAAGACAAACAAGGTTGCGTTGCTCATTCCATGTGTCCTAACCGTGCTGAGAAGGGTTGCGTCTAATCAGCAAAGTGGTCTGCGACTTGCATAATCACTCCCACCTATGCCCACTGAAAGCGTGGCCCCAGTGAGGGCAACTCGGCCGGCGCTTTTGCCATTTTCCCTCCTTCCTCCTCCGCGATCTCCTTCCCCTTCTCCGTGATCTTGCTACTATTTTTACAGTTCTAACAAGGTTGCTTGGCCACTGGGGGCCAGGGAGGGGGCAACCAAAGAGAGTATGTTTCCTGACATCTATGATGCGGTGCTGAGAGTGGCGTACCCCAAGGGTCCGTCGCGGGCCCCGCCTAGATGTCGGAGCCGGGCCCGGGCCGATGGTCAGGGACCCTTACCCCCCCCCCCCCCCCCCCCCCCCCACTGAGAGACAGATGAAGAGAAGCAGCAGCAGGAACAGGGAAGGGGGAAACGGAGGAAAAACCAGACTGGAGCGACTCGGCGGTGTGTTCACGCCGAACCCATTTGATTTGCGTTCGACGTGGAAACCTTCTGATGTCTAAAAAAGATGTATTACCGTAGCAGCTAATTATACCGAAATGTTCAGTAGTGATTGTGACTGTAAGGTTGACATATCTTTAGTTCGGGTGGTGTCGTTTGGTGTTTGGTGGCTTATTGACAATGAAAATTGCAAGATACAAAAGATTATTTTCATGCGATGCAATAGGTGAGGTGTATTACATAGCTGGCAGACTGAAATATGATCATTTCCTACATAATGTAGAGATTAGCATAAAGGTCACATGCAGTCCATTCGATTATAATCTCCATTGGCTCTCCATGTCATATGATTAACCAGAGCTATGACCGACCACTTCAATGTTCAAAAACAAATTGTCAGTCTTTTCCGACAGAATGCATTCCAATCCATTTAACCTTCGCTTTGCAATGCATCCAGTCAGCGAAAAGACAGACAAAGACACCCGATGGGGCCTGGGGCCTGGATCTGGTGAGCAATCAATTATTCAATACTTTAATGAAAGGAACATGGGGGTAAATTTGCCCTGTAAAATAGTCTGTGCATCAGGGGAGAGAGAGAGAGAGGAAGTCAAATGAGTGACAAGGGAGAAACTGGACGGTTGTAAGGTCACAGGATATCAATATTAATAGATGTTCAAGCAATAGAGACATAAACCCCTAGGTTAGGGTTACTGACAGGTCAGTTGAAGGATATGGCGTTGACGCCAAGTGTTTCCAGTCAGAATGGGACCTGCTTAAAAGTTTAAAGGTCCTATGCTGCTGTTTTGTACTAAGGATAGTCACATGCTCATTTGTGGCCAATTTAAACAATCAGGACGTGTTACTGGTATACTAGACCACCTGTACAAAAAGGAATTTTCCCTTTCTTTCTCTCTCAAACACCTACTTTTATTCTCTGACACCCTCTCATACGCAGCATTCACAGACACACAATGCTGTCTCTCTCTCGGTCTGTCTCACACGCACAGCCATACACATTGATTGGTCTCAGCTCTTCATTGTCACCTGGGAGAACACATGAGTGGCTTCAGTAGCACAGCGCTGAGGCGTCCATGGAGAGTGACTCAGCTGGAGCACTGAGTGGAATCAATTCGCCGGATGTGTCACCATTGCTCTAATGTCACTGTCACAACACAGGCCTATCAAGGGGACCTTGTTTATGGGAGCTTCCCCCCCGATTATATCTTTCACCGCTGTGCAACCTATGATTCCACTGAGGCACTGTAAAAGGTCATTGAGATCAACACTTGCCCTGGTGAGGTCAAATTGGTACACATGTACATCCCAGATCCTTATGTTTCCTAATTCTACCTTTAAGTACAGGGAAAATGGAAACTGGGGAAATATCTGTGTTGAAGAGTGAACTGATTTAACCATTTTTATTCCAACCATCTTAACCTCCTGACTTGAACTTTTCCCATTTAACCTTGCGCAGGATATTTTGAGACCAGCAGGCTTCAACACGAGCCCTGTAGGCCGAAACAGACACAGTAAGACTACAGACCCCACAACATGCACACGGTCAAGGTCTGTAGCTAAATGGCACACTGTGGAACTCATATCAACCCCTCCTCATCTCTCTCCCCCTCCATTTTTGTCTCTCCTCATTTGAACCCCTCACATTGACGTCAGTGGGTGACTAACTCTCGGTTCCTATTGTTTCCCCAGTGAAAAAGGGAGGAGAAAAGGGGGGAGGGGTAATTAGATGAAAAAAAATATCCCCACTGCTCCCTCTGGCTCAAGGACAAATGTCCATGCAACACCGTACACAGGAATCAACAGCAGAGCAGGGTTACGTAAACTTCACAATATATTTGGAAGGCCGGAGGTTTGGGCCTGGGGGGCATGACTGGTCCTGCACTCCCCTCTCTCTCTCTCTCCCTCTCTCTCTCTCCCTCTCTCTCTCTCTCTCTCTCTCTCTCTCTCTCTCTCTCTCTTCTCTCTCTCTCTCTCTCTCTCTCTCTCTCTCTCTCTCTCTCTCCCTCCCTCCCTCCCTCCCTCCCTCCCCTCTTCCTCTCTCTCTCTCTCTCTCTCTCTCTCTCACACTTCTGCACTGTGGGGGGGAAAAGAGAGAAACGGAGAGTGAGGAAGAGTGCCAGACACAGAAAGGATGGTGCCGGCATATCCTCCGAGCAGCCTCTCCGGTCAGGGTCGGGCTCGTGTCCCTGGTTGACTGACGGAACGGGCCGGCTCTAATTAAATTCATCGCTGGCCGCCATGGGGACCAGTAGCCATCGCTGCCGCGCCGCCCGCATCGCGCCGTCCCCAGGGCAACGGAGCAGCGGCTAATGAGAGACGAGGAGCTAGCGCTGCAGACAGAGAAGATGTGGCTGCCCTTGTTTCTTTCTCTGTTTCCTTTTTCTCTCTTTTCTCTCTCTCTCTCTCTCTCTCTCTCTCTCTCTCTCTCTCTCTCTCTCTCTCTCTCTCTCTCTCTCTCTCTCTCTCTCCATCTCTCGTACTCTCTCACTGTAAGCACTTGCTGGCCCACTCTCCCTAGCCTCCTTAGCCTAGTACAAGTTATACAACGACATGTTTATCACTTCTGCATGCTTACATTGGGCATGTCTCCCCTCTCTCTTGTCTCTCCTTGACCTTTCTCCTCTTTTTTTTTGTACTCCAATGACTCTTGAACGTTCTTTCTTGATGATTAGGACTATATCTCTTTTCGTGTCATTCTTTTGGCATTTCCTGTTTGTTTTTCAGTCTCTCTCTCTTCCTCCGAGTCTTTGGCTCTGTCTCTCTCCCTTCTCTCTTTATTTTGCCTCCAATCTACGGTGTGTCTCTATCTACATGGGCTCTCTTGCTTGTTGCATCTCTTTCTCTGTCATTCTCTCCCTTTTCCCACTGCCTTTCACCTTGGCAAAATATGAACATGTACAAGCTGTCGAAGTATCTTAGTAATGTCTGAGAGCACAAAGGTATTTTGAATTTCAATGCAGCATTTATCTCTGTGTGGTCTGGCAGCTTTATCTCTTTGGGACTGTAACATAGTTTCTTTTACTGCCTACCCAAAGAAATACCACCCTGCTAAATAAAATGTGCCCAACATTTCAAATGCTAAAACCCGAAAGCTATCATGGAATATGCAATATGAATGTGTGTTTTGCATATATGTGGATTCTTGTAATGATGAACTCATTCTCGCCGTCCACAATAGGAGACATTCGAATATTCTGGATTGATGTTATTTTCTGTTGACGTAGCGGAATTAACACTCCAATAACACAATCCACACTTGTTTCAAAATGCAAAGAATGCATGAGAGAGATTGGAATGTCACAAGAACCGTAAAGGCTGACAAACACGACAGCAAGGCCAGCCCTTGAAAAACAATATCATGTTTTACTTTTCCCTTGGAATAGGTCGTTGTTTTGAGTAGTGCATAATGTCCTTTGTGCGTGTCTCAGGTAAGAGATGGTTTCTTATTTTTCTGATGAAAATAACTCAATCTTAATAGCGCTACCATGTTTCGTCACGCCCTGTGTAGCCTAATTCAATTCAAAAGGTTGAGATATGCAAAACTCCCCGTCAAATATCCCCAACACAAGGCATCTTTGCCTCTTTCTCTCGCCTCCAATTATCCTATTTTCCCCCCGCCTTCCCCTGAACGACCGCTCATCAATTTGTCAGCACCGGAGCTACAGTTGATACACACGTAGTCTCGGCTATCTCGTTTACTCACCTCAGTGGCTCAATGCCCTTAAGCAAAGACCAGAACGGCTTCACCGAGGATTGCCTCATTGATAGTGTCAACACGTTTGTTGACTTTATTAGAAGCAGACAGTGTATTCTTCCTGGCTAAAATACCCCAAGTCCCAGAACTAGACTACCTCAGCCTTGGCAAGCAATTAGAAGGAGCCGAGGTGTAGATGGCTGGCAGTAAATTAGAAACCAACACAGAGGTGGTCATACAAACTAAACTGCCTTGGTATTCTATTAGGCTATGTAGCCAAATACAGGTGCTCCCAAAAAAAACAAGATATTGTTTTTTGCGTATAGCAGTAGATTCTCCAACAATGGGCCTCTCTTCATATAACTTTCTTAGCTATCGGTCTTGGTCTTCCAGTTTTGGAATGTTGTGCATCGGTCACGCACCTTTTTACATTTCCATCATAGGCTAAATAATTGACCTGGATAGAGGATGGTTGGTATTGATGGTTAAATGTAAAATGTGAAAGAGACATTTTAGTAGCAAGACCATTTGCTCTGTCCATGGTACTGATATCGTGACCACATCCCCGACCACTCATTCTCGGACCACATATAAGCCTAATTTCAACAGGCAAGTCGTAAACAAGCCTACACTTTAAGTGTCCTTTATCAATCTTAGATGTAAGGTTAGCCCTATTGCAACCCACGTGCTGGTAATTCGACGTACTAACGTGTGTGACATGGGTCTTCTCTATCGCCAGCCTATCTCAGAACATTTGGAAGAACATCTTATCGTTGTTTGGCCACACGGTGGCCCCGTGCCTTTCTGTCTCGACGCTCCTCCTTGCCTCAGTCATCGTGAGCTAAAACCTCTCCTCCAACCTCCTCCTCCTCCCTATCCAGTTCCCCCTCCTGTCGCGCTACGCAGAGCCAGAAAGCCGACAATCTTCCACTGTCGAGCCCAGTGTGAAGATGATTGTCGGCTCGTGCGCTCGCAGGTTGGCCCGCCGCTCGCGGTCCGCCTTGATAGCGGCTCTCACTGTGTTACTGGTGCAGACGCTGATAGTGTGGAACTTCAGTAGCCTCGACTCCCGGGGAAGAACGCGAAAACGGAGGCTCCAACCTGAGGGAGAAGAGAGACCGGGTCGCTGGCAACAAAGCCAGCAGCGAGTATTTCAAACACGGGGTTCAGCAGCAGCACGATCCTCCGCACGGAAAAGGAACGGTTCGTCATATACAGCAGCCGGTAAGGCATCAGCGCTACTTATAATATTACCGTGCGCCCCTCCGCTGAATGGGCCGAATTTAGACAAGAAGACAGATGTCTTGTATAGACGTCAGAGAATTTAGCACAAATATCCCCTTGAATGAATGAATGGCGGTTTGGCGAAGATGGACAGAGACACCAAAATGAATGATTGGCATGTTCTCCACATTCCGCTCGCTGTCGATTCAATGTATTCGTTCTGGTTCTCATGTTACTTTGATTTTGTGTCCGAGAGAAACGGACAATACGAGAATGCCAAAATGTACAGTATGTTGGTTTACTGAAGGATGCCACATTGTTTCATTTCATGCCTTTCTGTACAGACCTCTTTCTAAATGCTAGTTTAATGCACAGCTAATTAATAGCATGAAAAATCCGCTGAGGTAATTGCAGATCCGTAAATCGCTGCTTCGGGGCAATGCAGACTGCTATGGGTCAGAAATAATTATTTGTTCTCACCAAAACAAAAGCAGCAATGCAACACCACTGTGTAATGCCCATTCGAAACACATTATTTGCAGATTATCTGTTTCAATGCGTATGAATGAGCAATGCCTTAATGAACTGTTCCATGTGGAAATAGCCTAAATGGGAAAACCATGACTGTAGTAGAACCACTAAAGTCCAAAAGAGAAGCAAGACAGGCTGTTGATTGATGCTTTAAGAACCACCTTGGAAATGTGCACAAATCTACACATTTCTGCTGCTCAATAAAAAGTATGGAGGATTTCAGCTCTGACTATGGAACGAAAACAAAGTGAAACCTTGAGGTAGTCCATTCTCTGGTCTGTGGTATCTAGTGTCTGCTATAAAAAGGTCCTGCTATATTAGTTGAACTAACTGGTGAAATCTGCTTTGGTGATATCTGCATACATTAGGCTCAAATGGCAAATAACAAACTTGACAAAGGCAACGTGAGACTACACCCAAAACACAGCAACCAACACTATTCATTACACACGACTAAACATATCGCTCGATATAATACATGTAGTGAACCGAACCTAAGTAATTCATCTTGAAGTCTTTTAAAATCCCAGCAAGGTCAACACAGCACTAATTCCCCTTACGACACCCAACAAACCTGAATCCCTCCCCCCCTTCGAGGTCAACGCCCAGCTTGCATCCACCACACAGTGTGTCAGTTGATGACGATTGTGGTGAAATGTACAGGCTTCAGGCTACGGTCGGGTCCGCCTATGGAATCACAGCGGATCGTCACTCTCCTATGGGGCTTTCCAAGTGACTCACTTCATCCATCCAGTGAGGCCATTCACACTCTCCACTCTAACCTGCCTTGTAAAAAGTCATTCCAAGGGCAGCCTGTGTGACAGATTTGTCACGGCCGTGTCTCCTGTTGAGACCCCTCGCTTTGACGGACGCCAAAGTTGTTTTTAGCGCTTTTCCCGTACCGTGACACGGCTGAACGTTTCCTCTGTTTCTGACACCGCAAATCCATTTTTTA
>NC_085039.1:7241342-7262596 GCF_963692335.1 Osmerus eperlanus | reverse complement strand
AACATGGAACATAAGCTGTACTCGCCATTAACATGATGTGTAATATATCTACATGCATATATCCGATCGGGCTAGTTATCTTTTTGTCAGCTCACACACACCTACACACACAATTAATACAGAACATGTGGTCCATAAGATGCACTCTATAATCAACCGTCTGGGCTGCTGTGAGTTGTTTATCTCCTGTTCTATTTCTGGGAGTCTACTGTGTGTCTCTCGTACATACTGCATTTCAAACACAGCCATATTTAGCCCCCTCTGACCCAAATGAAGTCTCATTTCATCAATGCATTAACTAGTACACCCTGATACCCATTGTTGCTCTGAAACTCACAGTTACACAGACAAACAAACAAAAAAAGCGAAACAACTACGACAACAAAAAAACTGTACGTATAATCACGGTTCGCATTGGGTTTATATTGCTGTTGAGCCTTTTTAATTATAAAGAGCGGGAAAGTCAAGTCCCCGGCTTCTGCATCTCCGTGGAGTTGTGAAACCTATTGTGCGAGCTCAAGGCAACTCTACTATTCATCAATAGTTTCTGAGTGTTTTTGTCTGGGTTTGTCTGTTTGTTTGCCTCGCATTCAGGTTCCAAATTCCCAGTTGACGCGGGGGAAGGTTGCGTGCCAAATAATTAAGTAACCCCTTATCCCTGTTGCTTACTGAGAGCCACAAGAACAGACAATAGATTCACTCCACAATAATATTATGCGATAAATCTTACTAGCTAGATTCCCTTGCTGTCCTACCTTGATGTAAAGTCTATGTATAACTTCGGATAGCTACGTTACTGTGTATTTTAGTAACATTTGTTGGAGTATTAAAGATCCTGTAAAGTAAATTCCATGTTTTGCTTCTAAGTACATTATATACGTGTAAAATTTGTTCCTGAAAGCATGTGCAAAGCGCTAAAACTTTGTCACACTGAAATGTGGAGTTAAACCGAAGAACAGTTTCTCTTCCGTTTTCAGATCAGGTTTTAATGGGCGGAGCCAAAAAATGCCCTATCTACGTCATTTCGCCCTATCTACGTCAGATCACTGAATGGCTCCTCCTGCTGTACTGTTATTGTAGCCTACATCAGCTAGCTAGCTAGCTTCAGGATGTCTCCCACCACCCGCAACTGCATCTTCCCTGGATGCATTCCAGCTGCGCTGCAACGCCATTTAAGTTCCCTATTGATAATGAAAGGAAAAATAGGTGGATAGATTTTGTGAAGAGCCACGCTCATGGAAAGCTTCGGATAAACTCCAACAGCCGCCTCTGCACTGACCATTTCACGGCGGACAGTTTTAACATGGACCAGAGACAGACGGGGTTCACCAACACACGGCTACTCTTGCAGCGCGGAGCCGTACCAAGCATCGCCCCTCCAGCCGTTCATCCTCCAGTCGCACCTGGACCATCCACCGCCGCCAGCAGTTCATCACTCAGTTCTGTGTGCTTGTTATAATTATACTAGATAACTTCTCCAGAGGTATCTCTGCTATGAGTTAGTGCAAACCGCTAAATTGATATTAGGCTACTCGGTGTAGAATGATGGTATTTTGGTGAAATGGTAGCTAATGTAAAAGTAGCCTAGTTAGTTGGAGAGCTCACTGTCTGCTGTCTCTGGTGTCCATTTTTACTGTTACAGCTCAGGTGAACATTTCATTTATATGCATCTGTATGTTTCACTCATTGAACAAATAAATTCTAATTCTATACGGTTTTATTCGGCTTGACATAGCGTCCATTATCTGGGTCGGAGGTAGGCACTAGGCAGCGAGGGGCGGAGCTTCAGCTCCTTCAGGTGACACGCCCCCCCAGTCTCAAGCAGAGAAGATTGCTGATTTTTTTACGATTTCAAAGCCTAATTTAACATACTTGTCTGTGTTATTTTTTTATTCGAATTTGGATGGGTAGTTAATAACACATATTCTGTGGTGTGACGAACTTAAAACTCGTTTCCAGGTCCACTTTACAGGATCTTTAAGTATATTTACAGAATGACCACTCAATTGTATTCAGTAAAGTAAGTTAAATCATATCAAATACAAATTGTATTGATTTGTGTAGCCCGCTTTGTACATGTGCCTCCATTCCTCAGATGAATGTCTTCTTGTCCTGTCTAGACGTGTGTGTGTGTGGGGGGGGGGGGGGGGCACTGGCCTTGACTCCTCCATCTATCCAGCCTCAGTATGATTTACTACCATGACTGGCACCAGGTCCTCTTACACATAGAGCCTGTAAAACTTTATGGTCGGGGTTTAGCATTGGCTCGGCAATGGCACTGGGCACACATAAACACAGATTCTCTCTCTCTCTACATACACACACACACACACACATATACACACACACACACACACACACACACACACAGAGCTACCACAGCAGAACTGGCATGTCCAGGTTGGTACCTCTCAAGCCTGGCATCACACCATTACTCTGCATTACTCTACCTCTGTGGCTGGCACATGAAAATCGCTGACGCTAGCTAGCGGCCGCATGCGAAACCAATGGAGGCAGCTCTAGCGCACAATAGCCCGCTGAAGGGAGGCGGGTAGCGTCCAGGTGCGAGGAGGACTGAGGAATGTCCAGCTTTACTGAAGTACAGGGTGGGGGTTTGGAGAAGAAGAGAATGGTTTTAAGTCTGAACATTTTAGGGAGTTAACTTGAAGTTTGGTAAAAATGGAGTAGTGTAGCAGAACTACGATTGGATCCTACTTTGAGTCACACTACTGAGAAATCGATAAAAACAGTGAAGAGGGATTGAGCGCTCTGTAAAATCTGAGGAATCCAGCGTCAAAAAAACCCTCTCAAACTCCTCAATCTCCCAATCCTTCTTCAATACACAATCAAAATAACTGTTCCTTCTTTGAGGTTTAAAGGATAAAGAGAATTTGAAAATGTAACCATGTGCCCTTCCCCACTCCCTCTCCTTCCTGCTCTGTTTCTTTTTCTCGACATCTCTTCCTTTCCCTCCATCTCTCCCTCCGTCTCCCCCCTCGTCTCTACAGAGGACACCCTGAAGCTCCACAACGGGCCGGCCAAGAACAGCTACATGGAGCAGAGTTTCCACGGCCTCAATCCGGTACTCAACATCCCGGTGAGCCTGAGCCAGGTGGAGCAGGCCAAGAGGAACGCCGCCCTCACCGGAGCCCAGCTGGACAAGTGGCTGGACAGCCTGGTGGGCGAGCTGTGGGAGGCGGCCGACATCTGCGCCACAGGGCCCACGTCCTGCCCCGTCATGCAGCTCTGCGCCAAGACCCCCTGGTCGTCCCTCAGCCCGGACCCTAAGTCCCAGCTGGTGGCGCCGCGCGCCAACGGACGTATAAGGTAGCGCGGCGGCGACCACCGCTGGTCGGGAGGCCGCACTACAGCGTGAGGAGTCGCGATTGAGTAATTTATTGTTTGCGTTAGTTGTGTTGTCTTTGTTTTGTTTTTGTCTTGGGGGGTTTCTGAACGGGAGAGGAGGTAGCAAGAGAGAGAGAGAGAGAGAGAGAGAGAGAGAGAGAGAGAGAGAGAGAGAGAGAGAGAGAGAGAGAGAGAGAGAGAGAGAGAGAGAGAGAGAGAGAGAGAGAGAGAGAGAGAGAGAGAGAGAGAGAGTATCGGTTCCTTTGTTGTTCTTGTTTTAGTTTAGTTTTTTTGCTGGCTTTGCAGTTTCAATTTCTTGACAATGTATTTATTTTCATCTCATTGCTGAACTTACTGTGACCGAAGCTGTGTCTGAAACAGAGGTGAGAGTTGCCAAGCAACCTTGGGCACCTAGCTTGCCTCTCAACCAAAAGATTTGGTTTTGAAGTCAATAGGGCTATGTCTTATGTAACACTCGATTCCCTATTAAGTATGAAGTAGTATGTGTATATACTACCTTCAGTAGTATACACACATTTTGAGTATGCAAGATAGGGAATTTGGGGGTGTTAGAGTGGAACAGGATAGTCAACACTGGTAGTGGACCAAGGTGTTCTTCACAAGGCCTTAAAGGCATACAGCGTAGGAGACAGAAGGAAACAAGTATTCAACTGCTCATTGTGAGGTGCCGGTATCAGTTGGGGTTTGTTTGTTTCCCTTCAGGAAGTCAAAATTAAATCCAATCAATATCTAAGTTGAACATTCAATGGCCACTCATACAGTGGTGTGATTCAGGATGAATATGAAAAGGGGAAAAATGGCTTTTGTCCTCTCTCTTCATAGGGGTTTTTTTGGACAGAAAGCATTTACGAAGTATGATCCTCGACTGAAATTTGATGTCCGAGGTGCAGCGAAGATTTGAACGTCAGTTTGTTGCCTCAATCTCTGTTTGTGAGTGACCGAGTACCTGCCACACACCACTGCTTTGTCACTTTCAGTGCCTGAACAGAAGAGTGGTCGGCTGAGAAGACTAGCGTTATTTTTCACAATTGCGGAAAATGACGGAAATCTGCGGCTTTTCAGAAAGGCGGGATTGTTTCAAAGGGGAAGTAGAAACATAGAGTCATAGGCCTACAAATCAGATTTGTGTCATCATAATTTCGAGATATATGCATTTATCTTTTAGCATTCGGACAAGGTTTCTTTGCTGAAGACAGACGAGTTTTGTGGAAAGAATGATCCTTCAGACCTTCATTTTCTCCGCAGAGAATGCCTTTAATTTAAATGGAAGCAGGCCTATAGAATGAATTGTGCTTTTGCAAAAAAAAATCTCAATCCGTTTTTTCCATTTATTATCATTTTCCATTTCTTAATTTGTTGGCAATGACACTTTACGTTGCAAGTACGGTGAAACAAAATTATTACTGTGTGAATGGGAGTCCACAAGTTGCTATTTATTTATACATTTATATAAATACAGATATTTTTAGTCAATGACTAAATGACTACCACGCTGCCAAGGCAGCTTGATAAATATTTTTTTGTAAAGAAATTGCCTTTATTTACAAAGGCCATCCCCCGTGAACCTGTACCTTTATACTGCAAACGCCAGTGCGTCAATGTCGTCACCTTGTGAATAGACCTTCTTGTCCTTTTCCTGTACTGCTGTTTGCGAAACACATTGCGCAGGGAAGCACGCAGGATGAACATGTCAGCCTCCTGACAACCTCACCAAACAGAGAACGGTGAAGACGACAAAAACACTCCCCCAAAATGGAAAAAGTAAGAAAGTAACTGATCTGGAACATTTGTGCATTGGTAGTGTTACATTTCGCTTGGGTCCTTTTCTACTTTCTAGTCAAGAGTGATGGAGATGTTGATGATGCTATCTTTGATGAGACAAAAATGTAACATAAAAGCAAATCTTGTATCTTAATCAAGGAACAGAAGATTTCACAGTTAACTGTCCCAGCTTGTAAAGGTTTTAGTGGTTACGTTATTTTGGTGCCATCAAGAAAGACAATCTATCCCAGCTCAAAACACGAATGAAATGAGGGAAGTGTAGTTCAACCAGAAAAACAACCACACAACAATATTTGGGTGTAGAAAAGGCAATTTTCTTTTCGTCCTTAAATGAACTCCCTCTCCTGAACCAATCTGAACCAATTTAATGTGCAATCTGTGATTGTCAATATCATTTGGCTGTCAAGGTCACTAAGTGAATTTTTTCACAAGGACCTAATCAACGATCATTAAAGTTAATCAATTGCAAGTTCACCTTGCCCCTCTGTTGGATGGATCTATTCTAATAGCTATTGCCCCTGTCAATCAAATTGTAACTGTCTCTTCAAACAATTGTGAAGGACAATTTAAGCAGTTAGCATTTTGGCCACAAATAGCATATTGGACACATTTGACCCTTACCTGTCTCCATTTCTTGTACTGGTCATTCTTTGAATGACAAACATTGTTCAACAGTACAAATGGCAATTATTTGCTTAAATTTATGAAGTGTTACTCCCAATGTAAAAGTCTTATTTTGTTACCAAGAATTAACATGAAGAAAATGTACATACATATTTTGTATCAAAAAAAGATGTTCAAAAGTGATGGTATGTATATACAATGCGGTTAAACAACCATGAAGTGAAAATTTGAGAATTCCCAGAGTGATTTTAAGGTATGTAACGTGTTTCAGTGTTTTTGACAGGCAGACGATGAGCTAAGGACTCATTTGGGGAAAGCTGTTCGTAAATACTCGCCTTTTTCTGAGAATCTCACGTCAGATTGTTGTTCTTCTTGCTGGAATGTATTGCTGAGCAACTGTTGCACAACCTTCTCTGAACTCAACGTTGTTTCCCCTTTTTTTTTTTTTTTTTTTTGAGGGAAACCTTGTGCCTTAGCTGTCTATATTCCTGTCTGGGGGAGCGCTTAAAAAATCGTATCTGTCCATCAACTATAAAGGGTTTCAGTTTGTTTTATACTTTTTACGAAAAGTGGAGTGAGAAAAAGCACCAGTGAAATGTGATTTAAAGAAACTGGAATACACCAACAACAAAAAAATGCAAAAAAATAAAATAATAATGTCCGTTGTTGTATATATATACAGTATATCACGCCTTCTGTCTTTTCAGCTTTTTTTATTTGTCAGGTTTTTGTTAGTTTTTTGTTTTACAGATTGGTTCATTGTTCTCTGATTGCTTTTTAAAATTAAATCTAGAAAAAAATACATGGCTTCCTTAGTTTTATTTTTGTCTGTCTTTTTTGTGTTTACCAATTAAGGTTGAGAGCATAGTTGTCATCCTGTGTTTACAATAATTGTAGTGAGTGGGCCACATGACGAGTTTTACTATTTGTTCAGTAAGATGAACTTGTTAACATAAAATGCTTTCCGTGGAAATAACGAGTCACTTACCTCCTAATCTGTTCATTAATTGTCTTTCACTTCTGGTGGAATGTTCATCCTTTAAGCGTTCAACTTCATTAAAGTTAACTAGCTTAGTCATTATTCTGGCAAACGTGAAGTCACAACCACATGTTTTCCATGACAACACCAAATGAGTTACACTCCATAACTTGCCATGAATGCAAAGAGTTGCTGGAGATTCTCACTTAAACAGAACACTAACACCCTCAACCTGGTATTTTCTAGTGTTTTATCGAGAGTGTAAAAGCACAAGAAGATCTCACAAGTGTGGAGATTAGTAAGTAAGTAAGACTTTATTTATATAGCACATTTCATACAAGAATTGCAGCTCAAGGTGCTTTACGAAATTATACCTGATTAAAGTATGTAGAAAGTATACATACTTTGTGTGGTATTCAGAATGTAATGACATTTACATTTAGGCATTTAGCAGACGCTCTTATCCAGAGCGACTTACAGTAAGTACAGGGACATTCTCCCCGAGGCAAGTAGGGTGAAGTGCCTTGCCTAAGGACACAACATCATTTGGCACAGCCAGGAATCGAACCAGCAACCTTCGGATTACTAGCCCAATTCCCTAACCGCTCAGCCACCTGACTCCCAATGACTCCCATGTCATGAATCCAAACATGTATTCTTCAAGATGAACCTCTGGGAGTTGCACAGGTTGTAGTCAGCTACTGCCTGAAATGTAAACTGTTCTGCCATGTGTGAGAGTCTGTGAGTGTGCTATCATCTCCATAGTAGGTGACAACACTATTGTATTCGAGACGGTCTGACTAGCATGATCTTTCTGTGCGCCACTCCCTGTCCTCGGTGTAGTGTTTGTGTGTATGCGTGTGTGTTTGTGGGGTGGTGTGTGTGTGTGTGTGTGCGAGGGTGTGTGTGTCCATGTGTAACCCTCCAGGGTCTACTTCACTCTCCCTGCTGCCAAGCCTCAGATAGATCTTGATCAAAGGGATGCTACAGGGCCACCAGATCCCAATCAGTCCCACGGATGGGGACAGGCTGTCTAATTAGTCCTGACTGTCTCTGAGGTGTGTGTGTGTGTGTGTGCGTGTGTGCGTGTGTGCGTGCATACCTAAATTGTGGGGTTTTGCATGCATGGAGTGTGCGTGACTACCAGCCATATCTTGACATTCAGTCGACATGCACATTGCAAACATCCACCTCGCAGGAAGCCTGCGGTAAAACAGTGTTTCCTTGTATCGAAACATGTCAAACCAAACAATGGCAACAAGTCGAATGACCAGAATGAAAACGGCATTTCACGGACTGTATGATGTAAAAACAAATACAGTATCATGTGACACAAACAGATTCTGGTTTGGCATTCAAGTTTCCCCCCGCGTTTCCCTCATCGTGCTTGTATCGCGCTGGGCCTTCCTCTTTGGTGACTACATGAATTATCACCCGAGAGAGGGACAGAATGTTTGAGTAATGGGATAGATAGCGCAGGTTGTCATTAGCACTAATAGGCATCCATCTTGAAGTAAGCATCTGGCGCCAAGGAGAGGAGAAGCGTACGCTCGCCAATGTGCCGCGGTCGACCCGGCAGGAGAGACACTTTGCAGATGAGATTTTCTGGAACCCAGGGTCAGGGAAGCTTGTCTCCCCCCAGAGAGAGAGTAGTAGGAGGATAAGAGAAGGAAATGTTCTCACTCCTGTCTCCGGCTGTGTGATAATGGCACTTATCCCCCCCCCCCCCCCCCCACTACCACCTTCTTGTGAATCTTGCTCCTGCCGAAAAGGGGTAATGACATCATAATTCAGGGCTCGTTTCAACCTCGCAAGGGTTCCCGCGGGCGCGCTGCGACCCAGCCAGACGAGTGGATTCTCGCTCAGAGGGAGACGCACACATTCATACTCACTCCTCGGGATGTACGCGGTCACGCACGCACAACACACAACATACACGTGTGAAAGGGAAAACACGCAGGCGCACAATCTGGCCCTCGTACGCGTTCACGAGCAACACATACTCAACACACACACACATCTTCATACCACTGTTGCTGCTATTACATCAGAGAGACAATGCCTCAGCTTTACTCATTGATGAATAGAGAAGAAAAAAATCTTGGAGTCAAATCTGATTATTACCAGAGGCCTCACTACAGCACTCGGTGACTAGGAGCATTAAGACAATCCCTCCAACCAGGCAGGAGAGAGAGAACAAGGGATGTAGACCGCCTGTCAGGCCTCTAAATATTTCAGTACCATCTGAGACATGGGGAAAGATGGGGAGAGAGAGAGTGCTTGTGCGTAGGGTGGGGGTAAAGAAGGGATAGCAGACAAAAAAAGTGTCTGGAGAGAAAGGGCGAGTGAGAGAGAGACTGGATTGAGAGGGATGGGGAGAGTGAACGTGTCAGACTGGGTGAAGATGCAGAGAAGGAGAGAGGCTAAGTGAGTCGGAGGGAACGTGGAACACGCAAGAGAAAGAAAACAAACAGAAAGAAAGAAAGATAGAAAGAAAGACAGAGATATGCTGAGCTAAGTCAAACCAACTTGTCCTATGGGAGCCAAGCAAGGGCGAGGAGAGGACGACTGAGGTTTTTTTTTTCGAGCTCAACGTTACACGAGGAAGTGTCTGCAGACATCAGCTCACAGGCGGCTAACAGCCATTAGTGGCGAGGGGGTGGAGTGGGGAACAGGCGGAGGACGTAGGGGGGGGGGGGGGGGGGGGATTGGTCGGCGAGAAGAGGGAGGAGGCCCCTTAGTTGAAGCTCCTCTTACAGCTGCAAGTACAAGGTGTGTGAGTGCTCGAGCTGGGGGCTGAGCTCTCTTCCTCTAACCGAACGCATGTAGCTCAAATCACATGCTGTCAAGTCTGCTTCTGGTCCATTGAGAGAGAGAAGAAGAGAAGAGAGGAGGGTTTTTTTTCTCTCCCCTAGTGCTTAGAAAGGCACAGTGTGTACTGTAGGGAACATCTAACATGATGTGTAACATATGGGGCTTATGAACATCAAATTGAATAATGCTAATCAAAGAATACAAGTGTGTGGACCGGACAGCCAGGGGTCTCCCCACTGTCAGTCAACATCGGACAAGTCTGCCAGCCTGTCTCAACTCAACTTACAGGTACGATCAGTCACTCAGTTATCCAGCCAGTTAAACATTGTTCAAGCAGTCACCCAAGCAACCAGCCAGCCAATCAGTCAGTCAGCCAACCAGCCTGCCAGCCAGTCAGTCAGCCAGCCAACCAGCCTGCTAGCCAGCCAGCCAACCAATCAGCCAGTCAGTCATCCAGTCAGTTAGCCAATCAGCCAGTCAGCCAATCAGCCAGTCAGCCAGCCAACAAACCAGCCAGCCAGCCTCTCTATCCTGTGCAAGGCCAGGCAATGAATTCAGTGGATTCACCACCTGTCACAGTGCTCATTGATAAACACAGGCCAACACACACACACACACGCACAGAAGGATCATCACAACAGCCCAGAGGAGGCCCAGAGAGAGGGCAGACCCTGCCACCGTAGTCTGCCACTATCGATAATCGTGGAAATAAGTCAACCTCCCTATCGATCTTCTGTTGACGGAACCGGCCCAATTGTCGGTGTTCCTGTGAGGGAAGGGGGTGGGGGACAGTGTGTGGGGGGGGGGGGGGAGAGAGTTATCTTCACTAATACAGAGATCGCTCTTCTGAGAGACAAGAGTCGAACCACAACCTACACCGTGAAGGGCGGCCAGTTGCTAACACCGCTAGCGGCTAACACAGACAGAACGGTTCTTCCTAGTCACAACTACAGTAGCATTGCTCTACTGAAGCATGAAGAAAAGGTATCGGTTCTTTCCCTTTTTCTATAGCTCTTGAAAGTCTGAAGTATTTGAAAGTGAACAATTATTAGGTATTTCTTTCTGACTATCTAGAATAAAACATATAAAAACAATGGTGAAATTGTGCCTAGGAAACTAAATTCCATGATGTCTCTAAATGTTCTTGAAGAGGTCTGTCCTTAACCATTGATCAATTAACAACAATTAAATATTACAACTAATGATTACTTTATTAGTCTAATACAGTTTTATGTTCTGAATGTAATAAACAATGTTTGATCTATACCCTGCTATATTGGCTCATGAGGACATGGAACGTCAAGGCCATTTCTAGGAGCCCTATCTAAAAACTAAACAAAAGCTATCTAGCACCTTGAATTGGTAGCTTCTCCCTGTGCTTGCAAAGGCTACATTGATTGTCACCCCCCGACGTTTCTAGTGAGAGTAAAACCTCCCATATTGTGATACTATTTAACTGCCTTTCATTCCTGTATTCATTGTCCAGTCCTCTGAGATGCTCAGCTTGAGTGTATCAGACACCATTACCTTACAGATCTGTAATAAATACTTTTTGTCTTGAACTTGTATTTGGAAATTGACTTCATTGACTTGGTACTTTCACAGCAATAGGGTACAAAGAGACTTCTTCATTTTCTGTAAAACATGTTTTATTGTTTAAATATACACTGACAAAGGCTCAGCTTCCTAGAGATCAAACCCTAACTAAAGTGTTTAATAGTGGAATTTACACATTTGCATTGACACGGTCTGAGCCAATGCACACATTCATTTTCTCAGAGGGCCTCATCCCTGAGGCAGATTTTAGCATTCCTCTCAGCTATGTGCCCAAGCAAAGTTGTTCACAAAAGCCAGACACAAGAGTGAGAACGATAGACAGAGAGGTGTAGGAAGGGAGGATAGGGAAAGAATAGTAGGTAGAGAGTTGGAGAGAGAGAGAGAGAGAGAGAGAGAGAGAGAGGCAGGGTGGCGAAACAATGGCGAGACAGAGTGAGTCAGAAAGAGATTGGGAGGGAGAGAGAGAGAGCACCAGGACACAATAGAGAGAGGCAGAGTGAGGGACAGGGTTGAGCCAGACGAGAGAGGAGGAGAAACGAGAGGAGAGGGGGGGGGAGACGTGTGAGAAGAGTGCAGAGACGGAAAGAGGAGGAGAAACAGTGGCGAGGGGATAGAGAGAAGGACAGAGATGGAGATAGAGAGAGAAGCAGAGAGAGAGAGAGAGGGAGGGAGGGAGGGAGAGACAGAGAGGGAGACAGGAAGACAGCTCCCAGCAGCACTCTAAAACAACGGCGCGTCGAACTAGACGGATGATTTGCAGAGGCTGGCCAACCATGCGAGCAGCACCCCATTCCCCCTCTGTACACGCCTTCACAGAGCTGGATCCACGTCAGCACACAGACAGAGGAGCGGAGAGCAGAGGACAAGAGAGGAGAGGAGATGAGAGGAGAGGGGGAGAGGAGAGAGAGGGGGAGAGGAAAAGAACAGGAGGCGGATGAGAGGTGAGCTAAATGTACGAAAGGGAGAAAGAGGTGAAGTAAAAGAGAGACAGTTGGCTAGTGAAAATTCAAAACAGCAGTTGGCAGAGATGGTCAATTATTCATATAATCAATGGAACACCCACCAACCATCGTCGTGAGAGGAAAGAAGAGAGCAACCACGAGAGAAACAGAGATACAAAGTGAAAGAGAGAGAATGATAGAGTTCCTCATACACTCCATTTGTTGTTGTAAAATACTGCTAGATTACACAACTTTGGTGCATTAAGTTTGACCCTCCCAAGTCTTGCGAACTAGAGGCCTTTTATACACAGTTCCTAGTTTGGGTTTGTTTTGAAAGTAAACAGGAGGAATGTTACCCAGAACTGACTGAGGAGCAAATCTTACTTAGACCTCCTTGTGTACTTGTAAACCAAAATGGGGGGAAAAAACGGACGGAAAAAAAACACTTTGAGGAACTGTGCAGTCTATTCAACCATCCATCCCTCCATCCAGTGGGGACTCAGGCAGTTTGAAAGGCAGGGGTGGAAAAATAAGAAGGACACCTACTGCACAACATGGGGCCCCAGCAGTGTGCAAAAAGCTATGATGCATAATGTATGATGAAATAGTCCTCATCCCTGATTAAGATGGACATTATTAGTCGTTCCTGATTTCAAGAATCCTCACAGGACGCCCTGATGGTAGCTCACTGAGTAAGAGCAAGTACCCTAAAGGCTAATGCTTAACGCAGGGGCCTGGGTTTCAATCTGACCCGAGGTCACTTCCTGCATGTCTTCTCTGTGTTCTCTATCTTGCAAGGGCATCTAAGAAGACACATCAGCAAAGCACCTGTAGGGAACCTCAAGTTTATCCAATTGTAAGGGCACGTAAATGGTACCACATCACATTTTCTCCACTGGAGTGGCATCCATTAGCAAGTTGGGCTTGCTAATGGATGCCAGGCTTACTGAGCTTAGCAAGTCATGCATGTAGGGACACTTCAGCTACGTCCTTTCAACCATGGGGCGGTCAGCCCCACCCACCCTCTGAGCACGGCAGTGGTAACACGGATCATACAGGAAGTAGACTGGGTTATATGGGGTCTAAACTGGGTAGGTTATATATTATTCTGTGTATGTATTGTATGTATGTATTATTCTATGTATCCTCAAAATCCTATTCACAAGCCAATCATTTACTTGTATTCTGATCATGTTCAAACAGTGGCGGTTCTAGACAAATTTTACTGGGGGTCCAAGGGGGGGCCAGTGTTTAATCAGAGGGGCACATAAAAAAACGGAAACAAATTATATTTAAACATTAAATACTTTAATTTAGCTTTACATTAAAATCATACAGACGGCTCTGGCTCTCCCTCTTCCAGCTCCTCAGCTCTCTCAATACCTTGATATGTTTCTCTAACTTTTGTATTTACTGGGACAAAAAGGGCTGCAATGTCCCTTCCTCGTTTCATGATAACTACTAGAAGAAGAAAAACGTGTAAAAATGAAAAAATGAAAAAATATATATTTTTTTTTATTCAGTCAGCTCAGGGGGGGCCACAGGGGGGGCCAGGGACATTTTTCAGGGGCACTGGCCCCTGTAGGCCCCCGTGTAGAAACGCCCCTGTGTTCAAAGAATGACAGTTAGACATAGCAAGATGTCTTCATTAGGATGCTTTTGTTCAATCAGGCCATCCACAGAAACGCAATCCAAGCATTGAGCGGAAAGCTACCCCAAAGTGTCATCGACTGTTGAAAAGTCCATCTCCTTAGGGATGTCGATCGCCACGTCATGCAGGTAATGCTCTTTATAGTAGAAGAAGCCATTGTCGTCTTAAATTAGGTAAAAAAGTACAATAGTATAACTAATTCTAAGAACTAGACAATCTAAAAACTATAACAATTAAGAATATTAAATGTATTGTTATATTTTTTAGATTGTTTAGTTCTCCTAAGAACACTCGGATTTGGTGTTGCAAAAGCATTGTAGTAGTGGGAACCTCAAACAGACAGCATTATCATTTATTTGTAGTCATTTGTTTTTTAATAGGGAAAAAAACATACCTCTTCTACCACTTCTACCTGTGACTAACTGTGAACCACTATAAGAGCACTTTAGAAGGTTTTTCCATTGATTACTGGCGGTTCAACATAAAAATAAAATACTGTTTTCCTAATAAATACTAACCATTAAGCGGCATTGGTGTCTTTGGCGCCAAACCTGCACGCTGCCCAGAATTGGCAGGATTTAACCTCTTCTTGGATGACTGGTGGTGATGGCGCTTCACAAAAAGCCGCGACTGGGAGGAGACACCTCAAAAGGTGTCAGTAAGTGGACCGCCAGCGTCCCCCAGACCAGCATTCTGTATTAAAGGAAAACATGGTGACATGGTGGTGAAAGAGCACTGAGGGAAAAAAAGCTGAGCTAACAGTAAAGTGACTGAGGTATCGCTTTGATGGTCCATGTGAGCTACGTCCACATGAAGCGTCTAAATGTCACGTCCTCAGTCCCTTTTCCGAGATGTCCTGTCTCTTCTTCAAGAGCAACATACCTCAAGAAGGTGAACTACTTGAGCCTGCACCATTATATATATATATATATGTTGACCTCCTTCTCCTCCACCGGATTTTGTGTCGTATTTTTGTTTACCACTGGGCTGGTCTCTAGATTGATTTCAGCATTCTGTTCCTGTGAAGTTTGAGATGACATTAAAGGTATACTTACCTCAGAGGGAGTCGCTATCAACGGCTCCACAGTTTCACCGCTCAGTGGAAGAGACTCTCTCGCAGTCTCTCTCTGGAGGTCAAAATCTCTTCTTGATTTTCTTTTGCCTCTACACAGGCAGAAAACTCTGGTGCTGCAGGTGTCCCTGGGAGCTTTATTTTATAACGAGCCGACACACACTGTAAAAGGAAATTAATCAACATATTAATTGATGAGACAATACTTTGGAGACATATCGTGCATTTGATACACATTACAACCTCAATCCCTATTAGTTCTACCCAACGTACTGTGTGAGTCCCTTTCAGGTTTGTCTTGCAAAGTGAGATCAGGAATGTCTACCGAATTTGCATTTCTTTACACATTTACATTTAGTCATTTAGCAGACGCTCTTATCCAGAGCGACTTACAGTAAGTACAGGGAAATTCCCCTGAGGCAAGTAGGGTGTAGTGCCTTGCCCAAGGACACAACTTCATTTTTCACAACCGGGAATCGAACCAAAAACCTTCTGTTTAATAGCCCGACTCCCTAACCGCTCAGCCATCTGACCCCACACTCCTGCAACTTACTCTCAGCCACTCTCATGATCTCTTCACTAAAAAAGAAAACACAAAATGTTATATTTCATAGACTGGGGAGGAATGATGTAGCAACTATGACCAGGTAAACATTTGCGTTCATGTAGACAGAAAGAGTGCTATAGAGGCCCTCTCATCTGCTGTTGTGGAAAGGATGGATCTTCTCCTTCCTGCCACTGTGGCGGCTACTCCTTTGGCTGTCCCACTGAAGGAGGAGAAGGATCCAGAATGAGAGGAATTAAGGTTATACAGCAACATATCACAAATCACTGTCCACCGTCTGGTGAAAAGTGACAATGTAGACTCAGATGGTGGCTGGTTACATAGGACCAATACAACATCTTTGATCCTAGACAGAGAAGACAGATGATGAAATGGTCAACTTAGGTGAAATGTGATTTCAACACCACCTCTTTACAACAGTTCACTTCCCTTGACCCCTTGACCTTCCCTTTCCCCTTGAAGAGAAACTGGAGTACATACCATTGGAAATACTTATACACACACCAAACCTAATTACAATTTCCTTCTTTTTTTTTTACTTTCCTTTGGGACATTATTGTCCACGGTCATTACTTTCTCTATGCCCATTCTTTGGATGCCCTCCATTCTTTATTGAAGATTATCAGCATTTTCAAAATGTAACTGGTTTATATCAGTTGAAATACACCAATTAGTACTCACCAGGCTGACATCCATGGTTGTTCCTGTCAAGAACTTTTTCCTTTGTCGTTTTCTATACAAGAATAGGGTTCACACTGAAGATAAGACTGCTTTGACACTAATGAGTGCATTCTAAGCAGGCTACCATTTATAAGCTGAGCGAAACGTCATAGCAGCTGGCAACAATTCGCTATTGTTACGTCAGTTTTGTCAGAAAAACTATCACAATTTTGATTTGCTTAAGCCTAAATTGCAGCGGCTGTGTGTATCTCATCCCTAGGGTAGCATTGTCTCAAGTTCTTAATTAACACTGTATTGTTCGACACTGTCTTAGGAAAACGTGGACCTTTGATACACTTTCACGACCGCAAAACGTTAGAACTGTTTTAGAGGAGGCCGTTTCTATAACATATACTGTATATGTGACCTAGACATTAGCAGAAATGCAGAATTTAAGATAAAAATAATGAACTGCATCCTAGATCTAAATGTTATTTAGATCCAGGATGCGCTCGCGGATATTGTAGGCCTACTGGCGGCAATATAAGCGCGTATGATAATTGTGCTAAGGAGTCTTTGTTCCTGAAAGTATTCTTTTATATCTAAGCTTACAGTTTTGTTGAAGAAGGTTAATGTAGGCCATATGAAAACATGAGATGTTAGACTAATTTAGTTTCGTCTGATTTGTTTCATTCCGCCCCAATCAACTATCACCTTAATTTGCTTGCAAGTGTTAATTTTTCGATTACAGTCATCAGTCAATTCAATTGTAATGAAGGTCTACATCTTCACTCTATGATCATTATAGATAACAAACATACGAATTATGCAGTTGAACTTCTACTTTTCTTCAGTATAATTATTATTATATTATATTATTATAATAGCATACAATGTATTACATCATAATATATACCAGAATATGTTTGAAGTAGAATATCCTGTTTTAAGTTTGTGTGTGTTTCGGAAGAGTTACGGCCGTCCCGACTGAGCAACATTCGACAGGCTTACTGAGCACAATGAGACAACCATGTTCCCAAGGAACTTCTTGGACCAGACACACTGAAAAGCGAGTGCCAATGAACAGCAACGAGCAACTAAGCGAGCCGGAACGCATTGGCATTGGGTAGTTCCATCCCTCCATACGCCCTTCGTGCGTGCATCCGTCTATCTATCCATTAGTCCGTTCATAAATCGATTCATACATCAGTCTATCTTCTATCTATCCATCCATCCATCACTCCGTTCGTCAGTCCCTCTAGCCACCCATCCATCCTTCGTTTGTGCATTTGTTCATCTATCCATCCATTAGTCCATTTACACATGGCTACATCAGTCGGTCCATCTATCATCCATCCATCGCTCCATCCATCCGTCCGTCCGTCCGTGCATTCCGTCATCTGTCCGTGATGGTCGTCAGCTCTGTAGTCCTTGGATCAGTACTTTGTCACTCGCCCGGCAAACTTCCCCTTCCAAGTGCACCCTGTGAGGCGGCGGCGTGTGTGCGTCCGCGTGGGCCAGCGTGTGCGTGTGTCTGCGTGTGCGTGTGTCTGCGTGTGTCTGCGTGTGTCCGCGTGTGTCCGCGTGTGTCTGCGTGTGCGTGTGTCTGCGTGTGCGTGTGTCCGCGTGTGTCTGCGTGTGCGTGTGTCTGCGTGTCCGCGTGTGCGTGTGTCTGCGTGTCCGTGTGTGCGTGTGTCTGCGTGTGTCCGCGTGTGTCTGCGTGTGCGTGTATCCGCGTGTGTCTGCGTGTGTCTGCGTGTGCGTGTGTCCGCGTGTGTCCGCGTGTGTCCGCGTGTGTCTGCGTGTGCGTGTGTCCGCGTGTGTCCGCGTGTGTCCGCGTGTGTCCGCGTGTGTCCGCGTGTGTCTGCGTGTGCGTGATATATCTCTTAAATGTCAGGAAGATGGATGGTGTCGATCCGAGTAAAGTGTGGTGACATTACTACCTCCCTTCCCTCCTCGTTCTTAATTCAGACCTGCCTGCTTTTCCATTGACATTTCCACTTGGGCGTGTGTGTGTCTGAGTGTGTGTGCGTTTGTGTGGGTGCGTGTGTGTGGTACGAGCAGGCTGAATGTCACACTAGGATTTAAGAATCTAAAGTTATGCTGAGATAGAGAGAGAGAGAGGGAGAGAGAGAGAGAAAGAGAGAGAGAGGGAGAGGGAGAGAGAGAGAGAGAGAGAGAGAGAGAGGGAGAGGGAGAGAGAGAGAGAGAGAGAGAGAGAGAGAGAGAGAGAGAGAGAGAGAGAGAGAGAGAGAGAGAGAGAGAGAGAGAGAGGGGGAGAGAGAGAGAGATTGGACACACTTCACTCTATCACTTTTTTCTTCTTTTGTCTTCTCTTTTCTGTCAGTTTTTTTCCCCCTTCCTCTGCGACCAACTGTCATCTCCTCTGTACTGTGAAATTCAACCCTGCCCGGTTGTGATGTCTTCCCCTCCATTCCCCTCCTTCTCTCCTCTTTTTCTCATCTCTCCTCTCCCCTATTGTCTTCCACATTCCCTGCTTTTCCGTCCTCCTCCTCTCCTCTTTTCTCTTCACTTCATCGCAGCCCAAATCGATGATGTCATTATCCATGTATACCATCACCCCTCCACAAGCCCCTAACTCTCTCTCTTTCTCTTTCGTTCCATTTTCCATTAGGCATAAATCGAAGAAAAAAACACAACACAGCAAAACACATGGAATTTACAACATGGCTTAAATTTCACTTCACAGTTTTCCCCCTTGTTAAACTGTTTCGGTAAGATTCCTCCGTGGTGTAATAAGATGTGAACGTTCTTGGGGGAAAAAATAAGGAAAAAATGACACAAAGACTGCTAAAATGTTTGCTAATAAAGTCAATGTTTAAAATGTATTGTTTAAAATGAAACATCACCTTTTCTCTCAGTTTTTGCATGACATCACAGTCCTCTGATACCTCATAGGTAGGTGTACCACATGACCCTGACTGATAGGATTTCCTCTCTGGACAGGAAGTCACATCTCAATTATTTTGCTTTTCCCATTGCAAGATGGGAAAACATGTCCTCTGCCCCCCACCATACCAGTATGGGCCCGGATCATATAAAAAGCAGTCAACAGGAACAGCTAACAGGAACACCCCACCTGTGTCCTTAGTCTGCATTAACACATCGTGTGTCAAAGCTGTCATCCTGACAAACTCACAAACGCAAATACCCCAATGTCCTTTAGTTACACGCAAAGGCAATATGTCACTGGTCTCTTTCTGTCACACAAACACACACGCACACACACACACACAAATGCACACACACACACACACACACACCACACATACTCAGGTGTCTCTGTGTTCTTAGTAATATACAGACATACATCTTATTTCGCTGGCCTCCTTGTGTCACACAATGAAGTACACACACGCACTTACACACACACATACAAACACACAAGCGTGTACACACACACACATATGTTCTTACCCGGTGTACCAACATCATATGTCACTGGACCTCACTGGTGTCATATGGTCCCATCCAGCACATCAACATCTAAGTGTGTGTGTGCGTGTGTGTGTGTGTGTGTGTGTGTGTATGTGTGTGTGTGCACGAGTAGGTGTGTGTAGGTATGAGTAATAAATCCTTCTTTGCCCTCACACTCTCAAGCTGGAGAGAGGAAGAGAGCAGAAGGGATTTCCAACATAAAGGATGAATCACAAACGGATGAATAGTCACACCTCATGTCAATCTACTATCAGGAGGAATATTGTTCTGAAACAGACACGCACACACAAAGAAATATGCAGTTGAACATAATAGATATCTTCATTACCTTCTGGTTGGGTTGCTTGCATTTTGTTACAGAGCTTAAACAGCATAAATTAAATTTCAGTTATTATCCTTACATAATAATTTAACTCTAGTTTGGTAAGACACTGAAATAAAAATCTCATACAGCACCATTTTGTTTGCAGAATGTATTAAAATCATAGTCTGTCCAATGGGTGACAGGATGTTCGTGTCAGAACAGGGGATTTCATGTTCTCAATAATAACATGATGCCCCTACAGTACCCAGGGACTAGTGCACCAGCCTAACGTTCTGTCCCCCGACACACACACACACCACACACTCCCCCCCGCCCCCCCCACACACACACACTCTCTGCCTCTCTCTTTAACACACACACACACCTGCGTTTTGCCTCTGTCTCTCCCACCTACACCCACACACTATTTCCTTGTCTTTTTCTCTCTTTTTACACAGAAACACACACACATACTCTCCAGTTCCTGGTCGTGATGAATGAGGGACAGACAGGCTGCACCTCCTGCCATTACCCCTGCACAATTTATAACCCCTTTATCTGTGCGCGTGCAATTAACCCAGGCCAAGGAAATAGAGACTTCTCAGTCCTTCATTACCAGGGAACTGCCCATGTCCCCATCCTTCTCTGTCACCTCCACCCAGCTCTCCTGTCACCTAAGCTGGGGAAGGGGGGCGGGGGGAGTCCCTGGCTTGGCTGGAACAGGTCCTGTGTCTGTCTATCTCTCTCTGTCAGCTCCAGCCAGCTCTCCTGTCACTCGGGCTGGGGAGAGAGAAGGAGGAGACCCCTGGCTGGGAGTCTGTGTGGAGCTTCAAGGTTGAGAGGGCATAGGAAGGTGTCTTAGTTGGTATGAATATGAGGGGAAGGTTAGTTTGGGCGAGTGAAAGAAGAAGGAAGAGAATACAATTATGATTTTCAACGGTTTTCAAGGATTTTTCTGTCTATCTGTCTGTCAGCCGGTTGTTTTGCACACGATCCAACTGTCGGTTGCCAGTCAGACTGCTGTTTCAACCCCCAAAATGGGTGCCAACCCATGAGCGTTGCCACTGGCAACAACAACTGGCACCAACAACTGACAAGCCCTTTCAGGGGGCACTCCACATTGCAGAGCGGAGCATTTTCATAAAAAGCGAAGCATTTTTATGAAAGCAGCAGTCCATCGGGCATATATAGACGGCCAGCTCTCCTGCATAGAGGACCCCAGCCAGCCTTCCAAGCCAATACCATGGCCTTTTTCTCCCTGAAAGTCAGTTCTTGTAAACATCATATATAGGAGTATAAAATGGTCTAATGAATGCACATTCTGTCTGGCTAGCTGGGACTTTAGTGCTCAATGACTGAGTTGTTGAATGGTATGGACATTTCATGAAGTGCTGAGTGGCTGTACGGTCTTGCTTTTATCTCCGGAAGAAAAACTTTGCAAGAAGTGGAGGGGGGTTGATTGATAGCGTCCTCAACGTTG
>NC_085039.1:7127717-7241142 GCF_963692335.1 Osmerus eperlanus | reverse complement strand
TGTCAGTTTTGGGTAGTGCATGAAATAAATGTAAATGAATTTACCACCCAGTGAGAAACCTAAAGGCCACTATTTCGTTCCACAGATATATGAGAGATTATGAATAGTGATTACCAGCATGTAAATTAGCATCAGCTCGTCTTTAAACTTGCAACCTCATAAATATGGAAATGTGTACTAAAATGCTCAACACTGGAAAACATGGTTTCAGTTTGTGTACCCTGACACGATCTAGAAATACTCTACTATCACCTTAACTATCTATGAGCATTATTTAGGATATGTTATTGATAAGTACTTAATTGTTGCTTATCTCAAGAGTTTGATAGATAAATAGATCAGTCATAGACCACCTTAAAAGGCATTAACAAATCTGTCAAAAAAGTGATTAGTCAAACAGTCGATCTTTAAAATGCTACAAATGTGTTAAAAAAACGTCAACACACGTCTAAGTAACATCATCCAACCCTTATTCTAACCCTACTAACATACCATTTAGATTTTCTTCATTTACACATTTCTGGATGTTTGTAATTTCATATTGATCTTATTGTTATCAGACTGTAATGTTATTTTGGTTTTCTAATCATTATTGTCAGGAACCTTTGTAAGTAAGAGTTGTAATATTCTCTGAATACCATATTTGCCAGTTCATATGTCCATAAACCATGTTGAATTTGAACTTGAACTTAGAGTGAACTTACTGGACTCCGTGGTTTGTTGTTGGTTCACAAGAAGACCGGCAGAATGAATTGAATTAAAACAAAGTGCTTTCACTGCTGTTTGGAGCGCTAGGCCAGGCTCTTCTAGTAAAATTCTAACCAAACTCTCGTGGTCTCGCCACTTAGTATGACTTCATCCCGATTGAAGGTTGCCAGGGTAACTCTGTCTGAAGGACAGTGAAAAAAGGGA
Source organism: Osmerus eperlanus (assembly GCF_963692335.1). NCBI lineage: Eukaryota > Metazoa > Chordata > Actinopteri > Osmeriformes > Osmeridae > Osmerus > Osmerus eperlanus. The sequence goes on along the minus strand of NC_085039.1, from coordinate 7,240,230 downwards.
AAAGGACAGACGGACAGACGGATGGAAGGAAAGGCATTCACCTCAGTTTATCTATTATTATAGTATTTTGTGATCTATGGACACAAGTTCTTTAGAACCCGGAAGGAAATGAGGTAGGCCACAAAAGCAGCCCTTGAATGATGTTCGAGAAATGACAAGGACGCTCTTGGAGGGGGAGGCGGTTGCCTTTTGATGAACGAATAAGACAAAAGGCACACACACCTAGAAAAGCCATAGAGGGAGTTCATACAGCATACCGAAGGAAGACAAGCATTGAGAGATTTGTGCGCTAACACAATCCTTTTCTTCTGCACAGAAACATGCATCCGCACGCACCGACACTCACACACACCGACACAGACACACACACACATCGCAGACACGCTTCGACTTTCAAAGGAGGCCAGATAACAGACTTGTCTTTCAGTATTCATGTATTCCATTTGTTTTCTAGATCTGCCAGCCCCCATCCACCCTCATCCCTCCATACCCCTGCTGCCGACCGCCAAACTTCCAGGGGCCACAAGGAGAGACTCTGCTCCCTGTGACATATGGTTGAGAGAAGGAGCACTCAGGGGTTCCAACCCCTGCTGCCAACCCCACACTCTGCCAGCCTTGAGTATTGCATTCAAACTTGGTCACTGTGGAAAGAGTGGTAGATCGGCATGGGATGGTGATAGGGTCGGCATCCAGAGCCTGAATGTTTTATTCTCTCTCTCTCTTCCGGGAAGTTAGACATGACTGCACTTCCTGTCATCCAAACGGAATCCAAATAACGCAGGTGTAGCCTATACGCTTCGCCCTTGAAAAACCACCTCGGACTCCCTTTGTCGTGAAGGAGTTCAAGGAGTTGAACAACTTCTCCTCTGTTAGCTCGTTAGCTTGTCGGCTAGCTCGCCTCCCTGGGCTTCGAAAAAACCAAAGAGCGAGAGATGGTTTTCACGTACCAGGGAATGCTTAGTGCTGTTAATCCAACTGGGAGATGGTGCCCAGTCTACATTTACATTTAGTCATTTTAGCAGACGCTCTTATCCATAGCGACTTACAGCAAGTACAGGGACATTCTCCCCCGAGGCAAGTAGGGTGAAGTGCCTTGCCCAAGGACACAACGTCAGTTGGCATGACCGGGAATCGAACTGGCAACCTTCGGATTACTAGCCCGATTCCCTCACCACTTAGCCACCTGACTCCCTGAGTCTCTGTGCACTTAGCCTACATAGCTACATTGCGCCACCGGGAGCGCCGATGCATTAGCTAGCTCATGCCCCAGCCTTCTGCTCATCTTTATTCCCTTCATGTGGGTGATTTGTGATGTTACGTGATTGGTCGGGTGAAAGTGTGTGTTAGGTCTTTATGCTGTCGCCTGCCTTGTCATGTCAGGTCCCAGTCCCACTGGTGGTGATGTACAGAACAGAGTTGAGACCGGTAAGTCAGTCCTACATGGTCAGAAGAGAGTGCAGCTTTTAGTCTTGGAAATGGTTACCAAGGGACTAAACAAGAGTGGCCTGAGTAAAAAAGAGAGGACATCTCGCTGAAACGTTATCTACAAGGAATCCGAATGTCTTTCATTGATTCATTTGATTCCACACAATATGTATATATATATTTTATATGAAATAATTACATCAGTTTATTACTTTACTATTTATGACCTAATGTATTATGCCTAGAGTTCTTTCACCTACTGTGCCCCAGGGCTGTATGTTGTACTGTACTCATGACTGTGTGGACACACACAGCTCCAACACCACCATCAAGTTGGCTGACAACACCCCGGTGGTTGGTCGGATGACCGCCAACAACTGATCAGCTGATGGAGTGTAGGTGAGAGCCCTGGGGCGTCTGGTGTTTCGGTACAAATACCTGCAGGTGTACGTCAGCAGAACAAAGGAGCTGATTATGGATAACAGGAAGAGCCAGGTTCCTCTGGGTGAACGTCAGTGAGGACCTGACCTGGTCTCACCACACCGACACCATCGTCAAGGCGACGAGGCAGGGACAGACAACGTAGCTCAGTTGTTAGAACACCTGACTGCACGTCAAACGGGCGCAGGTTAAAATACAACCAACAGGATTTGAGACTTCCCTCAAGTAATGAAGCTGTTGAATAGTTGATCTCCTCGCGGTGAAGAATCTTACACCCTCAAACGATCCTTCATTACTCAGTCAATCACTCGGCCACTTTACAGATATTGGTATTTATGAACACACATAGTCTATATTCATACTTTCTGTTGTCATTTTGTACAACTCTAAACTGTCTGTACAAAACTTGCATTGTTAAATTTTCAAGTTTTTATTTCCAGAAGTCTATTTCATACTAAATAAATATTGTACATTGTTTGCATGACTATATGTTCAATTGTTTCATTCAACTTTTCTGCACTGTTGGAGGAGAGTGAAAATCAAGCTATTCTTTGCCTATAAAAGTATTGGGCATACAACAAAAAAACTTGAACTTCAGCTACTGAATGTGTTTGTTTATTTTATTTCTGTTGTGCAATTATCTTTGCTTCAAAATGCTACGGTTGGGGCTATTTGGAAAAAGAGAATGTCTGGGCCTTACCTAGCGACTAAAATCACAAAACAAGCCCTGTCTAAAGTTTACGTACAGAAAATGAAATACTCATTTGGGCTGCTTGTCTTTCCATCCAGTTTTCTACTGTCACTGCAATATTTATTTAAGATTTTCATTGAAAAAATATTTAGTCAAGTACCATTTTAATTTGATAAAAAAAAAAAACGAAGACATTTAGTCATTTTAGCAGACGCTCTTATCCAGAGCGATTACAGTAAGTACAGGGACATTCCCCCCGAAGCAAGTAGGGTGAAGTGCCTTGCCCAAGGACACAACGTCATTTGGCACGGCTGGGAATCGAACTGGCAACCTTCAGATTACTAGCCCGACTCCCTCACCGCTCAGCCATCTGACTCCCATGACAATTGTAGTTTAAATGCATTTATTGAAATTATCCCAAAAACTTAGCACTTAGCACAAAAAAATATAATTATATACTTATCAGTTACTACAATATACTACTACCTATTATACACTGAGTACTTATCACTATTGTCTAAAAACTCTCTTATTAATAACTTAATTACTAACTTAATCCAAAACAGTTCAGCTAAAAAGAGGCAGTCTCTGGTCCAAGTAGTTTGCTTTTCAAGTGCAACCAGTATGATTTTGTCGCTAACAGTTATTAGCAATGCTAACATCTCCTATATCTAGCACCTGCCTTTCTCCAGTTTTTTTTCAAATAGATAATCTAGACAGGCGTTAGCAATAGGCGAGACTGCTATTCGTTTTCTGGCTATTTTTTTCGGAAGCTTCCCTTCTAATGCCGACTACAGCTAGTCTAGCTAGAGTCATTTGCTAAGTAAGTTGATGTGTTTAGAAAACGTATTTAGCATAGCATAAACACCTGCACACCTGCCATTCTTCGTTATCCTGCTATCCACGGAGATATTACTGACGGACACATCATTGCACAAGGTAGCGTTGTTTGTTTGGCTCATACAAGTGAAGTGACCATTGTTTTAGGGTCTCACCGCACCCCAGCATCGAATCAGGCCTGCAACGACTCGTATGAACCTGCAGAGCCGGAGAGCCGGAGTTTCAGGACCGCTTCTTGCCTCTCTCAAACCATTCAAATAGCCTATCTTGTTGCGATCTAGTGACACTAGGTGGCACTGTCAGATAAAACGAGGGTCCTAGAACTGCGGTCCTGAAACTGCAGTTCTCCGGCTCTCCGGGCTCTCTGGCTCTGCAGGTTTATACTATTGCCTGCAACAGGTTTTATTTGGGGAATATTCTTTCTTAGCCAGCTTGGGTGTGAATGTGTGGTGTGTATTTAGCCTACAAAGTAATGTATAGTCAATGCGTTTTTTGTGTGTGTTTAAAAGTAGGCTACACTAAAGGTGTATGTAAACCTACCAGAGTGTGTATTTGCTTTTATTTATAATTACATTACATTTAGTCATTTAGCAGACGCTCTTATCCAGAGCGACTTACAGTAAGTACAGGGACATTCCCCCCGAGGCCTTGCCCAAGGACAAAACGTCATTTGACTCGGCCGGTGCTCTTCGAGGTAATAGTTAGTTAATAGTTAAATATAGGAACTCAAAATCCATAAGGCAACTAGCTAAGTTAAACGAATTCAGGGCCCTTTGTTAGACCATTAGGGAACAGAAGGGCTAAATTATTATTTGAGGTTCAGTTATTACACTCTGGCAACTAGCAATTGTTGCACTTAAGGGGCCCTATTTTTACAATCTGAAACGCAAGTATCAAAATGCAAAGCGCAAGTAACTTTGTGGGTGGGACTCCGGCGCGGTTGCTATTTTGCCGGCGGGATAAATTACTTTGCGCCTGTCGCAAATCTAAAATGGATTGGTCCGAAGTAGCTACTTTACTAATGGGTGTGGTTTGGGCGTAACGTGCAATAAACAATCAGAGCGTCATCTCACATTCCCTTTAAGAGCAGCACTTGTTCCATGGCGGATTGCTACGGCGGATTTGCCAGGCGCACGCCAGGAGCGGTTCACAGCCGAGGAGACCGACGTTCTATTCAGGGCCATAACAGATAAAAAAGTGACATTGTATGGGAAAGGCAGAGCAGTTTTCTCATTGCACTAAATTGCCCGCTCATGCTGCTCATTCAAATTCTTATTCTTATTTTTATATATATTTTATTTTTTAAATTGTTATATTTTTTTATTGTTTAGTTTTTAGAATTAGTTTAACTATTGTAATTTTTTACTTAATTTAAGACCTGTATATGTTTATTGTTTGCACCTTCCTGCCACATTAAATTCCATGTTTGTGCAACATAAGCTACATGGCGAATAAACCGAATTCTGATTCTAAACTCTGATGGAGATGCAGAGGAAGTTCTACACGGGGGCCTACAGGGGCCAGTGCCCCTGTAAAAATGTCCCTGGCCCCCCCTGTGGCCCCCCTGAGCTGACTGAATAAAATGTTTTTTACACGTTTTTCTTCTTCTAGTAGTCATCATGAAACTAGGAAGGGACATTGCAGCCTTTTTTGCCCCAGTAAATAAAAAAGTTAGAGAAACATATCAAGGTATGGAGAGAGCTGAGGAGCTGGAAGAGGGATGTGCCCCTCTGATTAAACACTGCCCCCCCCCCCCCTTGGCCCCCCCAGTAAAATTTGTCTAGAACCGCCACTGTGGAGATGGGAGAAGAAACCCACCCAAATTAGCTTCGGTTAAACAGGCGTGGGAGAAAATTGCCACAATTGTTACAAATCAAGTTCACATACATAGAGATTTCTCATGAAAATCTTTTTATAATCATTGAAGAAATGTAACGTAGCTTCGCAGAAAGAAGACCCTGGCCTCGCCAGAAGTGACCACGGACCAAGCTTGCGCCCTTAAAATAGCATCTGAATAACGCGCCATTGACTTTAGACTACGTTTTTCCTGGTCAGTGGCGGAATTATTTTTCTGAAACTACAAAATAGCACCAGGGAACATTTGCGCCGGGAATCCGCCTCCTTTTTTCGCTGAACCGCCCCCGGGAGCGCAGTCATTCCCTAATTTACCGACGTGCGTCTGTGGAGGGAAAAGTCCGCTTTGCGTCGAGTGCAAACTAGGAATGATACTTGCGTCGTTGACAAAGTCAATTGCGCTGGGTGCAAGATAGGGCCTAAGATATTTTGCTTTAAGCTGCACTGTACTAGGCGACTGTAGTCAATGTTATTGTATGGCTGTAGCAAAGCCTTTACATGTTAATGCATTGTGATATATTATTTTTGGTCACCATACATCAACTAGGTACTGTAATCATGATTCTTGTTGTACTATAGTTAAGCAACTGATATTCTATTTTTGCAGTGTAGTATTTGTTATTTTTGCAGTGTTGTTATTTTTCTTTATGGTGTCGGTTGGAAAATGTGCTTACTTTGCAATGTATCAAAATGGAGTATGATATATATATATATATATATATATATATACATAATACTACATAAATGCTGTACAAATATGCATTTTTGATCATTCCGTTTTTGTTGTACTTTCCATATGCTTTATTTCACGTATTATATTTTATAATTACTTTGGAAAAAGTGTATGCTGTATGAATAAAATATTGAACATTTTATACAGTTTGGCACATGAATACATACAGATGTTATTCACGTTTCCAAGCCATGACCTGTGGCAACCACTGCCTAAACTGAGATACTTCAACTCGGAACATAAATATCTCTGATTCATCTATCTCCACAATTTTATGTTTATGTCTACTCAAGCTGTGGCTACCACTGTTTAAACTGACATGTTCCAACTCTGAGAAATTACTTGGAAGTCTGTATCTGTGTTTCGGCATCTGGCATAAAACTGCACACACTAGTACTTGTGTTGCACTCAATGTGCTGTTTCCTGCTGCACTGCATTATTGTAATCAAGACATCATTGTAAGACTATACTTGAGGCATTTAGATGTTATTAGTGCACTGTACTAATATTGTGTGTTCAGCAACCAGCTGACTACTACAAAGATTGAGGTGTAAATGTTGTAATGTAGCTTCATAAAGACAAGTACTGCTAACATGTATTTATTCTTCCTTACTTTTCTCTGTTTTTCAGATGTGAAGAAAGAAGAACTGGTGCAAAGGGCGTCATCACAAGGTTGCTGCAGCATGCAGCGCCTTGTCTGATTTTTCTCTATCCACTGATTCCCACTCTACCCCTTGTCATATCCCATCTCCCTCTTCATCCCCCACCCCAAGCTTTACCTACTCTGATTTTCCTCCTCTTCCGACCCATGGGTCATCTGTTTTCAGGCCCTGTGAGTCTCTTTCACAGTCTCTGCCTGTGTCGAGTTGTGAGACCATGATCTCACATTCTCATTCAAAGGCCAGTGAGACAATGTTAACACTGCCTCTTAAATCTGTAAGGTGTGCGCCAATACCACACTGTTCTGATGGTGATTCTCACCATACGCCAAAACCTGTTGAAATGCTGTCAAAACCTGTTGAAATACTGTCGAAACCTGTTGAAATACTGTCGAAACCTGTTGAAATACTGGAGTCAATCCAGGATAAACCTTTGCAAATACTGGGGCCAATCCTTGATAAACCTTTGCAAATACAAGCTATGAAAACTTTCAACAAACCAAAGTTCTGCAGGACACATGACCATTGCTGGAATGTCTAACGCAGTGCCACTAAGATGTACTAAAAGGTTTGTTCAAGTATCTTTCCATCAAGGACATGCATCGTTTCAAGAAAATGCAGGTGTACAATGTGTGACTACTTTAACAGCCATTTTGATGAACAAACTGAAAGATGTGTGCACATGGCAAAGTAGTGATCTTGATAATGTTCTTGTAGATGGAAACAAGCTGTACACATCAATGAAGAACCACAGTCATATAAACCATAATTGTCTTTTGGTGAATGATTTGCCAACATCTCATGTGCTCCATCATGTTAATTTCACAATGAATCTGGGACAAGCATAGTAGGACTACATGATTTTAATCCAGAGTTGGCAAATGTTGGTAAGCCTCTATGAAGCACTGCAGAGTCCTACTAACAGATGGCAGTTGTTTGACCTTGAACGAAAGAACTTGTGCCATTATAAAAAAATGTCAATGGTTATGCAGTGTTTGATTCTCATTCACGCAGCTATGATGCCCTTGTTCATCCTACAGGAAAAAGTGGTGTGTGTTTCTATCAAACTTTTGAGGATATGTACAGTCAGCACATCAAAAGGCTTGTATGTTCAGTGAATGCTTTTGGACAACCGTTTGAGGTAACGGGACTCAGTTTTGCAATGAACAGATGTGAAGACGACATCAACGTAAACACAAAATCACTGTTACACAGGTATAGTAGACGGCAACAAAGTTTAAATACCATTAAACCACAAGCATCGACAGAGGCTTATGTCAACTTTTCCCAGACTGCTCTTGAAACACAAACAGAGTGTGGTCATGCATTGCCATCGCTAAATGACAGTTCCTTGTGTGGAAAACATATTAATGTTAATGTAATGATGAAACACTTTCCACAACCAAAAGTATTGCTCTAACAACCAAAAGTATTGCTCTAACAGTAGACCAAGGCAGTGAGTGTATTGGTAGAACACTTAACGTTGTTATAAGCCCTATTGCAACAACAAAAATGGGAAATATCTGTACAGACAGAATTCGAAAATGCGAATTGCATAAAACAAATGTCAATGCTAGTGTGAACATGGTTGACAAACCAACGTGTACAAATACTGATAATATCTTAGTTGGTGACATGACACTGCAGACATGGACGTTTAATCCATTAACATATATGAATCAAAGTGCTTTATGTTCACAGTTAGACTTGAATAATGTAAATCATAACCATGCACCAATTCAACATTGCACAGTATTAAGTTCTCCATGTGAATCAAAGGCAATTAGAAAATATGGCAACTGCTTGTTCCAGCAGTGGAAGCCCTCACTTGAAAATACGCAAACATGTGGTAGGACACTTAATGAAGAATGAGGAAACATTTAAAAGCTTTCTGAGAACTGAATACAACTGCGTAGAAGACTACATACAATCTTCCCAAATGATGTATACAAACACATGGCTGCATAACTGCAGCAGATCTGTTCCATACTAACATCTACACAATTATTTCAGACCACTGGAACATCTACAAAAGTCTTTCAAGAACAAGTGATGATACCATATATTTGAACCATGTCAATGGAAACCACTATGAAGTGGTAACTTGTGTAACAGATAAACACCAAGAAGGTGCATGCACATCATTGTGTGGAGCCAAAAAACTTAAGCCAAAGTGGGACATCAATTTGAGGAAAAGGGCAACATCTAGCACAATCAAGCACAAAGAAATAGATGACGTTATGAATGAGCCATTAAAAAACACCCATGTAAATTACAAAAATTACAATGTACAAATTACACAGCAACCAGACAAAGACAATTAAGCCTCAAGAAGCGAAAATACCATAATGATAGTCAATTCCGAGACCATCATATTGCATTGCAACAAAGATTATATGCAACAAATGAGAAGCAAAGAAAATCTAAATGATTGCAAAGTAAACTAAAATATGCAGCAGATGTAGACTTGCAAGATGCAAAGAAAATGTATATTAAGGAAAAACTTTGCAATGATGTCAATTTTAAAATGAAGTACATGCAGTCCAGCAAGGAAACGGGCTATTAATCAGAAGGTTGCCGGTTCGATTCCTAGCTGTGCCGAATGACGTTGTGTTTTAATTAACAATCTCACACATCTGCTCTCATATAACTCATGTCTACACAATACATGATGTCGTCTTTTGTGACTTCACTGTCTCACTGTCATAAAGACTTGAAGTCACAATGCTAAAGAGAGAACAATATCTTTACATGACATCCTCCACTCCACCCCCATCCTTAAACACCTGCACTTTCTCTTTCTCTTTAAAATGGTAGGGAAGGCAGGTGCTAAAGGATAGGTAGATAAAGAAAAGGGGTTCTGTTTCAGCCCTTTGCCATGTCTGCTGTTCCTAGGTAGCATTCCTGTTTGCATGCTGATTAGCATCTGCTGCAGCAGGGGCTCTGCTCTATGAACTCTAGGTGGATCTTGGTGGCAGGTTTCTGTTCAGGGGGCAGTGTAGAGGTTACTAGCTCAAAGACATAGACTCATCCCATCTCCCTCTTCATCCCCCACCCCAAGCTTTACCTACTCTGATTTTCCTCCTCTTCCGACCCATGGGTCATCTGTTTTCAGGCCCTGTGAGTCTCTTTCACAGTCTCTGCCTGTGTCGAGTTGTGAGACCATGATCTCACATTCTCATTCAAAGGCCAGTGAGACAATGTTCACACTGCCTCTTAAATCTGTAAGGTGTGCGCCAATACCACACTGTTCTGATGGTGATTCTCACCATACGCCAAAACCTGTTGAAATGCTGTCAAAACCTGTTGAAATACTGTCGAAACCTGTTGAAATACTGTCGAAACCTGTTGAAATACTGGAGTCAATCCAGGATAAACCTTTGCAAATACTGGGGCCAATCCTTGATAAACCTTTGCAAATACAAGCTATGAAAACTTTCAACACATCTGATACTGCAGACCAAATATGGCAATTACATTTTTTATTCACACTTAAACACTGGATTGCTAAAAATGGCTGCCAATACAGGTTGAAGCTAATCATGGCTCTATGTACATGACACAGTTCTGTACATGATGTTTCTTCACTTGTGGTATCCTGTCAGCATCAGTCAAATGGCTTAAGTAGAGATCTGTCTCTCAACAGGAAATGTGTGGCACTTCTGCTGAACAGACGACATCCTGAACTGTCAAAGAGAAGACTTTAGAGAAGACATTAAAGTAAGTAGTGGATTACATGTATTAAATTTACTTAATCTACAGTGACCACATTACTGATGATTATGTAGTTTAGGGTTGAGTAACAATGAAGGACTTAGTCAGTTTAAGGACTAAGAATATATCTAAGTGAGTTACAGAAACATAGGTAAAGGCCCCGTCACACCATAACGTCTGGTCGACGTTCTATGACGTTAGAGGAAACGTTGCTAATCGTCCATGGTCGCTGGTATAGCGCTGGTATAGCGCCAGAAGAGCGTTGTGTGGACGCTGGTGACGCTGGTAATTGTCGGTAATCGGCGGTGATCGGCGGAGAACGCCGGTCCAAAACAAAAGTTTTGAACTTGCACAAAAGTTCTCATGGAGACCAGCGTTTTTTAAACGCCCAATTTTAAACGCTGGACACGCTGAAGAACGTTTGTGGAACGTTTGACAAACGTTGCACGCGTTTGACTATCGTTAGTCAGTCGTTACCCTAGCGTTACTTGGTTGTTATTCATCGTTTGCTTCGTTTTCATCGTTTGCTTTCGTCACTTGTCGTCGCGACCCAGTGACACGTCATCACACGTTAATAGTTTTCAGGGGTGTCTTACTTCGTCGCTGTTACACGCTCCTCATGCGTCAGTCCCACGCTAGTCATGCGTTATAGTCACACGTTAGTCATACGTGGGAGTCAGATGGCTGAGCGGTGAGCGGTGAGGGAGTCGGGCTAGTAATCTGAAGGTTGCCAGTTCGATTCCCGGCCGTGTCAATTGACGTTGTGTCCTTGGGCAAGTCACTTCACCCTAGTTGCCTCGGGGGAATGTCCCTGTACTTACTGTAAGTCGCTCTGGATAAGAGCGTCTGCTAAATGACTAAATGTCTAAATGTCATACGCCAGATGTGAACACCTCGCCCTAGAATGCTCGAAATTGAACGATTAGAACTTTCAGAGAATGTTTACCAGAACGTTACGGTGTGACGGGGCCTTAACGTAAACAGCCCATGTTGCACTGACACGTATTTGAAGAGTTGGTAATGCAAAATGATTTGAGTTTTGAGATTTGAGAAGACAAAAACACAAAACACACAAACACATTTTCGGACAGCGACATTTTGTCAACTTCCTCATTCGAAAAAGAGTGATTGTACACAGGTTGAGTGCATGTGCTTTAACACATGACATGCTGAGAACACATTCACCTCAAAACCATTTCAATCTTGTCTAAGATAAGGTTGAATATAATACATGTATTCTCGTAGCTTTTAATTTTGATACTGTACAGTTAATAACACATTTTCCTCCATTGATATTATAGACAACCATGTAGATACAAAATCGTTCAGGCGGGAGTCAGGTGGCTGAGCGGTGAGGGAGTCGGGCTAGTAATCCGAAGGTTGCTAGTTCGATTCCCGGTCATGCCAACTGACGTTGTGTCCTTGGGCAAGGCACTTCACCCTACTTGCCTCGGGGGAATGTCCCTGTACTTACTGTAAGTCGCTCTGGATAAGAGCGTCTGCTAAATGACTAAATGTAAAATGTAAATGTCAAAGTAATTTAAATGAAATAGATGTTTTAAGATGCAATTCTTCACATTCACATCTTCAAAAAATGACAATTTACATTGTAGTATGGAGTACGGCAGTCTGTGTGGACAGTATGGGCCAACCTGCCATTAATGAAGAGTCTCTTGTATCACTTCCTTAAAATAATAGCTTCATCAAATACATGTTCCACTCATTGTGAGACTAAACTGTCTGTACACGGTGAGAAGTTTCCCTCCCTGATTCACTCAGCTCAAACTGAAAATGTTTTTTAAACAGAAAATGTCACCAAGTGACCACAACATTTCCTCATAAAGAGAAGATGGTGCCTTGCACAAATGACATTGTCACATCTGGATTTTAGGCTGTGACAAAAAGGATTCCACACATGGGGTTGAAAAGGAATAACAAATAAATGTATTGAAATAGTCTAACAAAATGACAATGAAGATATGTGTCGTGTAGTGAAACAGCATTGAAGGGAGTGTGAGCCTGGTTTACGTTGGCACTGAAAGCAGCACTTAGCAGTTCATTACATGAGGGAAGCAGGTTCAGGCATGGCAGTCGGGCAGCGAGCGTCATATCACCCATCGCCATGCTCTCAGGCCATAGGCTTAGCTCGATAGGCGGCGCTGTAAAGTCGCACCATGCACGCACACGCATCGTCGATACCTACTGTCTGCGCTGCTGCCATCCACTGCCATCCCCTTCTCCCCCATGTTGTCTGTCTGTTCTCCCCGTGAAGGATTTCACTCGTTGCTCCCCGCCTCATGTCATGCATGTGCAGTGAAGGCGGGGAGGGCTTATGTACATCCATTCTGCCAATGTTAAATCATTTCTCATGTGTATGAGAAATGGTTTATGAAATGGTGTATATGAAATCAATCTTGTGTCTAGTGTCTTGACTGAACTGCCTGTGAATGTGTCCCTTTTCTGCCGGTTGTATTTGAGATCCTCCTGTTCCCCTGTCTGACTGCACTCACTAAAATGTTGGTTGTAGCACTTAAGCCTGCACTGTATGCACTACTGCAGGGCATACTGCAGGGAGGGAGGGGCTGACAGAGGGGGTTTAGTTGAGGGAGAAGCTAATATTGTGACATAGCCAGGAAACTGGTTTAAATAAGGGAGGGGGGATTAACTCGTTGAATGTTGAATATAAACTGTCTGATACTGAATATATTTCTAGCGCTTGCTTGCATCCTGTAGCACTGCTACTTTGCTGAATAAACCATCCAGTTTTCTTGATTTTAACGATATGCTTCTCCACGTCTTCTCTTGAAAAATTCTTCTGACTGGGAGAAAACCCCCCCAGACAATATCTATAAGATGGTTTCTATTCTTACATTTACATGTAGTCATTTAGCAAACGCTCTTATCCAGAGCGACTTACAATAAGTACAGGGACATTCCCCTGAGGCAAGTAAGGTGAAGTGCCTTGCCCAAGGACACTACATCATTTGGCACAGCTGGGAATCGATTCGAACCAGCAACTTTCTGATTTGGTTCCATAGCCACTCAGCCATCTGACCCCTCTATTCTTACATACTTAAAGTAAGAATAGTTAATTAAACCTGGCATAACATTTTTGCCTTTTTATAATATGGTAACTTACAGTATTATATTCAGTATATGTGTATATAGATGTGACAAACTTAAAGGGTAACATTAAGTGTCTTAGTAATACATGGTGATGGTAGTTGTACAGTAAGTTTTGGTTTTGGCTCAGGAGTGATTAGTTCAGAGTATGCAATACTGTAGGAGCAATTGTGTTTTTCAGAGCCACCATAACCAAATCTACATTCCTTTCAGAATTGTTATCACAACAACCACGTCTGTGTGATGAGGTGATGCCTTGTGTAACTGTGATCCAAGGACCAAGGACTTTTAGAATTTGACAATATATCCATCTACTTTTCTCTCAGACCATCAACCATGGGGACAACATCCTTCTTGTGTCTTAGTCTGGTGTTCACGTGGGGAGTCAGCGGTGAAGTGGCTGACAACTTTAACAACTGCAAGAACTCCTTCTTTAGGAGCACTCCAGTGTCTGGTCTGAATATACCCATAGTCCCTACAGAACAAAACACTGATGGTTTGCCAAACTTCGTAAATTGTCTCTCTGCTTACAATGTAGCAGCTCTAGCACATATCTGTCAGAGAGATCAAAAAGAATATTACTTTGCTACCCTGTACGACCGAGGCAGGAGAATCCCCCTGTACTCTGCCTACGAGGTGGACATTAAAGGGAAGGAAACAGGGAGGGGCAGAAACACATTCTATCAGGAACCACAGGTATATTTCCGTATTCCTATTTTGACATACACTTTGATGTTTTAATATGTCATGTAAGTGTTTGGAGTTTGTAAAAGGTGTGCAATGGCATATTAAGTCCACAAGGTTTAAATGGAGAGGACCACGGTCGGAAAAATTGAAGATGTAACCTTTTATACTGTATAAAATGATACTGTGTTTAGCTTTGTGTGCAAAGAGAGGCCTACCCCCAAATCTGAACTCTGGGTAACACTAGGCTTACGTAAACAAGGAGACCTGGTCTGACCACTATCTTGCTGGAGGGGCCATAAAAGAGTTAATCATATGGTCAAGCTTAGAGGGGTCAGAGAGCGCACACACGCAAACATGCACGCACACACACGCGCCAGGTCTATGCAAGGGAGCCAATGAAGGAAGAGCCATGGGACATTTGGACATGCTTGCGGACAAACTTTGTGGCACCATGGCGTGTGATGTTTTGTGTCCTTGCGGCCGCAAGCAATAAAGCTTTCTTAACTTCTTCACCGACTGACTGTGCAATGCTTTGTAAAGATTAATATTTCTGACAACCACCATTTATAACTTATTCTTTATCTTTTTCAGCTGGTGCATAGCAGTCTGCCACCAAACCAGATGGACGTAAAGTCATGTAAAACAGAAATTAAGAAATATAATAATGACAACGGCTGCAATGAAAGGTTCCCTCAATACCAACAATTAAATAAGATAATGCAGAGTCAGGCAGTTGATGGCGATTTTGTTGGTTATGACCGAGGCCACCTGAACCCTGCAGGGCACCACAGTAATGAGGACTACTCCAGTGCCACCACGGTGTTCACCAATGTAGCTCCGCAAAATGGACAGATGAATAATGGAAAGTGGAATGAATACGAGAAGTGGGTGAGAAAGTATGGGAAGGATGAGGGCTGTGATAAGATGTATGCCGTGGTTGGGGTGGTCCCGAGTGATCTTAACGGTGATGGTAAGTGGTTAAAGAGGGCCAAAGGAAATGCTGTCAATGTGCCGAGTCACTACTGGAGTGCTTATTGCTGCACCAACAGTAAAGATGAGCCTATTCTGTCAGGGGGCGCCATTTGTCCCAACTTAGACATCACAAATAATTCAAAAGTCAAAAAGTATAATTCTGTTGGAGAGCTTGAAAATGAACTTCAAAATCTTAAACTGGGCAACAACTTCAAAATCTTTGCGAGTTGTGTGGCCAAGTAGTAAGGCCTTAGCCTTTATCGTGCTTCAAGTGTCCCCCAGACAGCACTTTCAACAGTCATTCTATCACTTGTGGTTTAGAGTAGCTCAGCAGGCTGTTTCATGTCCTTCACCTTTCGGACATTTTGTGAAAATGTCACATTGGAAACCTTTTGATGATTTTCATATTTAGATATATTTAGAATGTATTTACACTGAGTGGATACATTTACATTTAGTCATTTAGCAGACGCTCTTATCCAGAGCGACTTATAGTAAGTATAGGATACATTACATGTATAACTATTGGCTGTGTAAACCTCATGGAAGGTGGAGTGTCTGTTAAAATCCTTTTAACTTTGAATCTAGTTTCTATTAAAGCTCGCTTTGCAAAGCAAATTCATACTGGATTGGGTATTAAGGTCATTCATGTCTTTCATTCCTTTAATTACAGTTGTACTGTGGTCCATGTAATGAAAGTTTTCCGACGGCACTGTATTTCTAGATTGATACAACTGCCAGATTGATACAAATACTTTATTCAAATATTACAGCACAAAACAGACCGCTCTGTGACCAGTCAAAACGGAGGACACGTATTGCTACAAGTCGTTCGAGTGTCACAGAGAGGCTTATAAAGACTCATAACGTATGGTCATCCTATACACCAATCAATCAATGTAGTTGTCCCATGTCTCTTCAGTGATTGGTTAACTCCTTAAAACAATACAATCATTCAGTAAACGTCAGTCAGATTCTCCTAACACAATACAGTGACAGCTGAACCAACAGAGCCTCAGGACCTGATGTCGCAAAGCTCCACCAGGTGATAACACCTCATGTTGCATTTCTCTCTAGGTCAGGACGTCATAACTCCTTAAATCAAACAAACTACTTTCACTATCAAGATAGGAGACAGAAGGCTATATAAGATGCTACACCCATCCTCCAGGGTAAACCTTCCCACAGAGCACTCAGCACCTCGCATTCCTTTGAACTCAACTTAATTTCTCCCCTTCCTGTAGCAAACGTCTCTCACCAATGAACATAAAAGCTTATAATTCAAACCCTAATTAAGACACATTAATGTCACATATATAAGCCCAAAATGTCCTTAACATCAGTCACCTTTCAGCTTTGAGCTCTTTTTCAGGTTGGTTAACCTCGCCCAGGGCACCAAATGTGCTAGGACCTGCACTGACTGACAGCAACTAACCTGACCCCATCTGATTCTTTAAACTGCATCAGAGGAAACACAGGGCTACCACAGTAGGCAGGTGGCATCCACACAACTTGCATCTGAATTAAGTCATACGTATGAGATAGTTACAACTGCATATCATCACGTTTCCGTTCCAGAAAGAGGTAACGAAAACTTTTGGTCAGTTCCCATGGTAACTTACTCTGTGAACCTTTTCCATGACAAACTCCGTGTCTACCTATCCCCTCCCACTTTCTGAGCCTGATAGCGTTGGCAGACATGGGATATCCTTTCCTGGTTCAGCCGACCGATCTCGAACAAAATGTAATTCGCTTAGTTATATGCCGGGAGAGGATTTTAAGACTGCGATTCGATGTGCTTTAATTCCCTGATGAATATCTAAGTTACATTTACATTTATTCATTTAGCAGACGCTTTTATCCAAAGCGACTTCCAAGAGAGAGCTTTACAAAGTGCATAGGTCACTGATAATAACAACAAGATAGCCCCAAAAACATTGCGGGTAGCCAAAACATGAAGCACACATTGTGAACAACCAAAATAAGTGCCAAAGGGAAGAACCACAAGAGCATGTAGCTAAACAAGTTACAATTAAACAACATGAATCGCTATAAGTGCAAGCAGGCCCGTAAAGATTACCCCCTCAGGCCCCGCACCGCGGGGGGGCTCGCAGGGATGGGGGGCCTCGCGTGGCAGGCCCCCCGTTTTTTAAATTTTTTTTAGCCAATTTGAATTACATGGGATGTCTTATTGTCTTGTCTGTGTTTCCAGAGTTGATATAAAAATAAAGTAAAGTATATTTAATTGTGCTTTCTTTGTTAGCTAGGTAAGTGAAATGACGAAGTAGGTCAGATGGTCACAGACCGGCGAGCCCGCTGCAAATAGGTAGCTAACTGTAGCGTAGCATAGGAAAAATGAAACGCACATTTAAAAGCAGTGCCCAAAAGCGGCATTCAAAACAGAACAATTCTGAATTAAATGCCAAACTTCCCAAAATTACAAATTTCTTTTTCGACCAGCCGGTGAAGGATGCACTCATCTGCCAGAAGAGACAGGTATTGTACTGTTTGCTATAGCTAACATTACTGTACCACGTAGCTAACGTTAGCCTATACTTTGACAGCTGTACTGCTCTGTGTTGTGCTTCCTAGCATTAACAGAGCCTCCTTTCCAAGAGCAAGGAAAATTAGCCTTGCTCCTTTATTGACTTCCTATCAAGCTGACAACATTGAAATGGAGTGAAACTACAAAAAAAAAAGAGAAAGTAGAAAACGTGCTTAATTATAAAATATACATAACTGACATTATTAGCAAACTGTCACGCCCACCCAGCGTTAGTCCGGTGTGGGTGTGATCTTGTTTTGTTTTTTCTGTTTGTCACCCTCACTTTCCTCAGTTGTGGACACACCCTCCTGTTCTCTCCCCGCACCTGACACCAGTCACTCATCAGCGCACCTGTCAACAATCAGCTCATCAACCACCTACAAAACCCAGCCCGACCTTCCTCTCCCTGCCGGATTGTTGTTTCTCTCATATGCCAGCCCGGTCTGCTTTCTTGTTTATTAAAAACCTAATTCTGCAAAAGTTCCAGTTTCTGCGCCTGAGTCCTGTTCCCAACCCTGACACAAACATGATAACGTATGCGACACTAGTATCGTGCAGTTGCAGCGATTGCGTTTGACTATTACTACTTAAACATACAAAAAACATAGTCAAAGTTACAATAAGTCATTGTATTTCAGTTATATACATATTATGATCGTGTAAAACGTACAGTCATTGCTTTCTACAAGATTCACACCATCATCAAATTATTTCTGACAATACCCGTGACTGTCGTAAGCGCTGAAATTTTCCAAGCTCAAACTGATCAAAACATATCTCAGATGCTCCATGTCACAAGAGAGGCTGTCAGGTCTGGCCATCCTTAGCATAGAAAATGAACGTGCGCGCAGTTTAGATGTAAAGAGTGTGGTATAAGACTTTGCACACAGATTTGCTAAAAGACGCGCACATAGGCTAACCTGCAAACCTGTAGAAAGTATCAACTATATGTAGGCGGCCTATTTGTTATGTTGTTGTAACATATGCTCTGCTTGAGCGTTTTTTTCTTATTGAATACATTTCCCTCACAAGACAAGCTTCAGTTTTGATATCTTGCATTTATTATACGGCTCTTCAGAATGTTCCAAAAAGTTCAGTTGATCGCATCGGGGTCCTGCTGTTCGTCCCGTCGGTATTTGTATTACATTATCCGTTACATATATGGTGTGTGTGTGTGTGTGGGGGGGGGCTCTCAGGTTTATTCTGCGGGGGGACCTCATGTGTTTCCGTTACGGGCCTGCCACCGACGAAGTCACGGAGGACCCGATCGGGACAATCAAGGGAACGGAGGTAATCAGAGGACCGCAAAGGAGTGATCCGGATTACGGAGGGAGATCTAAGGACTTGGCTATCAGTCGGCACACGCGGACGACGCTGTGGGAACGAGACGGGAACCGAGGTAATCAGAGGACCGAAAGACAGCGAGGTGAAGTTAGTTTCATATTCGACATTCGACATTCGTCTCACATTCGGAAAACGCTACTTTGCAGCGTCGAGTTAGGGACCGGGTGAAAATTACCCATACAATTTTGAAAAATGATGACTTTTATAATGATTTTATGACTATAAAACCTCAAACAAACAGCAGAGTATTCCAACAATGTCTGGTATACTTCCACAGCCTTTAATTTTTCAATAATGTTTTTAAAAGAATGATAGAAAATCGCTAATCTCTGAAAATAGCATGAAATCCTTGCTAATCTCAATATCTTTTTCAAACTTGTATCAAAAAATCTCAAATATACACCAGATTATTCTAAAAATGTCTGGCCTACTTCCACACCCTTTACTTTTTCAATAATTTTTTTTTTTAAATGATAGAAAATATACACCAGATTATTCTAATAATGTCTGGCCTACTTCCACACCCTTTACTTTTTCAATAAATCTTTTTTTTAAATGATAGAAAATCGCTAATCTCTGAAAATAGCATGAAATCATTGCTAATCTCAATATCTTTTTCAAATTTGTTTCAAAAAATCTCAAATATACACCATATTATTCTAATAATGTCTGGCCTACTTCCACACCCTTTACTTTTTCAATAAAACTTTTTTTTAAATGATAGAAAATCGCTAATCTATGAAAATAGCATGAAATCTTCACTAATCTCAATATCTTTTTCAGATGTGTGTCAAAAAATCTCAAATATACACCAGATTATTCTAATAATGTCTGGCCTACTTCCACACCCTTTACTTTTTCAATAAAACTTTTTTTTAATTGATAGAAAATCGCTAATCTCTGAAAATAGCATGAAATCCTCGCTAATCTCAATATCTTTTTCAAACTTGTTTAAAAAAATCTCAAATATACACCAGATTATTCTAATAATGTCTGGCCTACTTCCACACCCTTTACTTTTTCGATAAAACTTTTTAAAAAATGATAGAAAATCGCTAATCTCTGAAAATAGCATGAAATCCTCGCTAATCTCAATATCTTTTTCAAATTTGTGTCAAAAAATCTCAAATATACACCATATTATTCTAATAATGTCTGGCCTACTTCCACAGCCTTTACTTGTTCAATAAAACTTTTTAAAAAATGATAGAAAATCGCTAATATATGAAAATAGCATGAAATCTTCACTAATCTCAATATCTTTTTCAAACTTGTTTCAAAAAATCTCAAATACACACCAGATTAATCTAATAATGTCTGGTCTACTTCCACAGCCTTTACTTTTTCAATAAAACCTTTTTTTAAATGATATAAAATCGCTAATCTCTGAAAATAGCATGAAATCCTTGCTAATCTCAATATATTTTTCAAACTTGTGTCAAAAAATCTCAAATATACACCAGATTATTCTAATAATGTCTGGCCTACTTCCACACCCTTTACTTTTTCAATAAAACTTTTTTTTAAATGATAGAAAATCGCTAATCTCTGAAAATAGCATGAAATCCTCGCTAATTTCAATATCTTTTTCAAACTTGTTTCAAAAAATCTCAAATACACACCAGATTAATCTAATAATGTCTGGTCTACTTCCACACCCTTTACTTTTTCAATAAAACCTTTTTTTAAATGATAGAAAATCGCTAATCTCTGAAAATAGCATGAAATCCTCGCTAATCTCAAGATCTTTTTCAGATTTGTGTAAAAAAATCTCAAATATACACCAGATTATTCTAATAATGTCTGGCCTACTTCCACATCCTTTACTTTTTCAATAAAACTTTTTTTTAAATGATAGAAAATCGCTAATCTCTGAAAATAGCATGAAATCCTCGCTAATCTCAATATCTTTTCAATTTTGTTTCAAAAAATCTCAAATACACACCAGATTAATCTAATAATGTCTGGCCTACTTCCACAGCCTTTACTTTTTCAATAAAACCTTTTTTTAAATGATAGAAAATCGCTAATCTATGAAAATAGCATGAAATCCTCGCTAATCTCAATATCTTTTTCAAATTTGTGTCAAAAAATCTCAAATATACACCAGATTATTCTAATAATGTCTGGCCTACTTCCACACCCTTTACTTTTTCAATAAAACTTTTTTTTAAATGATAGAAAATCGCTAATATATGAAAATAGCATGAAATCCTCGCTAATCTCAATATCTTTTTCAAATTTGTGTCAAAAAATCTCACATATACACCAGATTATTATAATAATGTCTGGTCTACTTCCACATCCTCTACTTTTTCAATAAAACTTTTTAAAAAATGATAGAAAATCGCTAATCTATGAAAATAGCATGAAATCCTCGCTAATCTCAATATCTTTTTCAAAATTGTGTCAAAAAATCTCAAATATACACCAGATTATTCTAATAATGTCTGGCCTACTTCCACACCCTTTACTTTTTCAATAAAACTTTTTAAAAAATGATAGAAAATCGCTAATCTCTGAAAATAGCATGAAATCCTTGCTAATCTCAATATCTTTTTCAAATTTGTTTAAAAAAATCTCAAATGTACACCAGATTATTCTAATAATGTCTGGCCTACTTCCACACCCTTTACTTTTTCGATAAAACTTTTTAAAAAATGATAGAAAATCGCTAATCTCTGAAAATAGCATGAAATCCTCGCTAATCTCAATATCTTTTTCAAATTTGTGTCAAAAAATCTCAAATATACACCATATTATTCTAATAATGTCTGGCCTACTTCCACACCCTTTACTTGTTCAATAAAACTTTTTAAAAAATGATAGAAAATCGCTAATATATGAAAATAGCATGAAATCTTCACTAATCTCAATATCTTTTTCAAACTTGTTTCAAAAAATCTCAAATACACACCAGATTAATCTAATAATGTCTGGTCTACTTCCACAGCCTTTACTTTTTCAATAAAACCTTTTTTTAAATGATAGAAAATCGCTAATCTCTGAAAATAGCATGAAATCCTCGCTAATCTCAATATCTTTTTCAAACTTGTTTCAAAAAATCTCAAATACACACCATATTATTCTAATAATGTCTGGCCTACTTCCACACCCTTTACTTTTTCAATAAAACTTTTAAAAAATGATAGAAAATCGCTAATCTATGAAAATAGCATGAAATCCTCGCTAATCTCAATATCTTTTTCAGATTTGTGTAAAAAAATCTCAAATATACACCAGATTATTCTAATAATGTCTGGCCTACTTCCACATCCTTTACTTTTTCAATAAAACTTTTTTTTAAATGATAGAAAATCGCTAATCTCTGAAAATAGCATGAAATCCTCGCTAATCTCAATATCTTTTCAAACTTGTTTCAAAAAATCTCAAATACACACCAGATTAATCTAATAATGTCTGGCCTACTTCCACAGCCTTTACTTTTTCAATAAAACCTTTTTTTAAATGATAGAAAATCGCTAATCTATGAAAATAGCATGAAATCCTCGCTAATCTCAATATCTTTTTCAAATTTTTGTCAAAAAATCTCAAATATACACCAGATTATTCTAATAATGTCTGGCCTACTTCCACGCCCTTTACTTTTTCAATAAAACTTTTTTTTTAAATGATAGAAAATCGCTAATATATGAAAATAGCATGAAATCCTCGCTAATCTCAATATCTTTTTCAAATTTGTGTCAAAGAATCTCACATATACACCAGATTATTCTAATAATGTCTGGCCTACTTCCACACCCTTTACTTTTTCAATAAAACTTTTTAAAAAATGATAGAAAATCGCTAATCTATGAAAATAGCATGAAATCCTCGCTAATCTCAATATCTTTTTCAAAATTGTGTCAAAAAATCTCAAATATACACCAGATTATTCTAATAATGTCTGGCCTACTTCCACAGCCTTTACTTTTTCAATAAAACTTTTAAAAAAATGATAGAAAAACGCTAATCTCTGAAAATAGCATGAAATCCTTGCTAATCTCAATATCTTTTTCAAACTTGTTTAAAAAAATCTCAAATATACACCAGATTATTCTAGTACTGTCTGGCCTACTTCCACACCCTTTACTTTTTCAATAAAACTTTTTAAAAAATGATAGAAAATCGCTAATCTCTGAAAATAGCATGAAATCCTCGCTAATCTCAATATCTTTTTCAAATTTGTGTCAAAAAATCTCAAATATACACCAGATTATTCTAATAATGTCTGGCCTACTTCCACACACTTTACTTGTTCAATAAAACTTTTTAAAAAATGATAGAAAATCGCTAATATATGAAAATAGCATGAAATCCTCGCTAATCTCAATATCTTTTTCAAATTTGTGTCAAAAAATCTCAAATATACACCAGATTATTCTAATAATGTCTGGCCCTTAAAACAAAGACATTATTTTTAGTGCAGGACATTTTCAGGCACTCCGTCTGTTGCAGGCAAGGCATTTCCAGTCTGTTTCTGTTCTGGCGGCGTTGAACTCTCTGTGGGTCATGTCCAAGCACTCTGCATGATACCACCTCATGCATTCAGAGCATGCAATCTATATAATGTCAAGTAGAAGAGTATTAATGAGAGTAGCAATTGTTGTTCATTCAGACGTCAAAGGATTATTCCAAACGCTATTCACTTAATAAAAACTGTGTTTAAGATATAGCAAAACTGTTCATTACTATGGGATTAACATCATCCAATTTCAAAGGACTAGTTATACTTTCTCATTACAAGCTATGCAATTTGTAATACTGTAGTCTGACCTTCATGCCAGAGGGAGATATGTTACCATTATCACTGTATGTTTAGCCTGGTCTTTATTGTTTTTAAAGTATGTAGAGACTCTCCAATCATCTGGTTGCTTTGTAGTTACACAGTTCTAGACTAAACTGATAGTCATGCAGTTCCAGTGGAGACATACATTTAGTCATTTAGCAGACGCTCTTATCCAGAGCGACTTACAGTGAGTACAGGGACATTCCCCCGAGGCAAGTAGGGTGAAGTGCCTTGCCCAAGGACACAACGTCATTTTGCACGGCCGGGAATCGAACCAGCAACATTCTGATTACTAGCCCGATTCCCTAACCGCTCAGCCACTTGACTCCCTTGACAATTTCTTCCACACTCTTCTTTCATTGGCTCCCTTGCATAGACCTGGTGCGCGCGTGTGTGTGTTTGCGTCATCAACCCTAGTTGAATCTCTGGTTCTGGTGTCGTAAAAACTCAACCATATAGGTGTCAAGCAAATGGTCACCAGAGTTTGCGTCTCCATCTAGCCCTTGTCAAACAGTATCTCTTTAAAACAAACAAACCCCCCCTTAGTCCTCAGCCCCAAGATAAGGGTCTTGTGTGTGTACTCAGATTTGGGGGTAGGCCTCTCTTTGCACACAAGGAATGCTGAACACAGTATCATTTTATACAGAATAAAAAAGTTACATCCTCAATTTTTCTGACAGGCAGACACTCCATGTGATGGGGTGTGTCGAGGGGTTACATCAGAGTAATCTTACACATACCTCTCTCTCTCTCTCTCTCTCTGTCTCTCTCTCAGTATTGACTGGATTCAAAATATTCCTTACATATAAAGTGTTTTACCTAAGACTTGACAGCTGAGACTGTCAATGGAACCGTTGTGGTGGATGTGATCCTGTCTTCTTGTATGAAATGATTACTCGTCTTCTATTAGCGAGGATTTCATGCTATTTTCATAGATTAGCGATTTTCTATATTTTTTTTAAAAGTTTTATTGAAAAAGTAAAGGGTGTGGAAGTAGTCCAGACATTATTAGAATAATCTGGTGTATATTTTAGATTTTTTGACACAAGTTTGAAAAAGATATTGAGATTAGCAAGGATTTCATGCTATTTTCAGAGATTAGCTATTTTCTATCATTCTTTTAAAAACATTATTGAAAAAGTAAAGGCTTTGGAAGTTGTCCAGACATTATTAGAATAATCTGGTGTGTATTTGAGATTTTCTGAAGCAAGTTTGAAAAAGATATTGAGATTAGCGACGATTTCATGCTATTTTCAGAGATTAGCGATTTTCTATCATTTTTTAAAAAGTTTTATTGAAAAAGTAAAGGGTGTGGAAGTAGGCCAGACATTATTAGAATAATATGGTGTGTATTTGAGATTTTTTGAAACAAGTTTGAAAAAGATATTGAGATTAGCGAGGATTTCATGCTATTTTCAGAGATTAGCGATTTTCTATCATTTAAAAAAAAGTTTTATTGAAAAAGTAAAGGCTGTGGAAGTAGGCCAAACATTATTAGAATAATCTGGTGTGTATTTGAGATTTTTTGAAACAAGTTTGAAAAAGATATTGAGATCAGCGAGGATTTCATGCTATTTTCAGAGATTAGCGATTTTCTATAATTTAAAAAAAAGTTTTATTGAAAAAGTAAAGGGTGTGGAAGTAGGCCAGACATTATTAGAATAATATGGTGTATATGTGAGATTTTTTGACACAAATTTGAAAAAGATATTGAGATTAGCGAGGATTTCATGCTATTTTCATAGATTAGCGATTTTCTATCATTTTTTAAAAGGTTTTATTGAAAAAGTAAAGGGTGTGGAAGTAGGCCAGACATTATTAGAATAATATGGTGTGTATTTGAGATTTTATTAAACAAGTTTGAAAAACATATTGAGATTAGCGAGGATTTCATGCTATTTTCAGAGATTAGCGATTTTCTATCATTTTTTAAAAAGTTTTATTGAAATATTAAAGGGTGTGGAAGTAGGCCAGACATTATTAGAATAATCTTGTGTATATTTGAGATTTTTTGACACAAATTTGAAAAAGATATTGAGATTAGTGAAGATTTCATGCTATTTTCAGAGATTAGCGATTTTCTATCATTTGAAAAAAAGTTTTATTGAAAAAGTAAAGGGTGTGAAAGTAGGCCAGACATTATTAGAATAATCTGGTGTATATTTGAGATTTTTTGACACAAATTTGAAAAAGATATTGAGATTAGCGAAGATTTCATGCTATTTTCAGAGATTAGCGATTTTCTATCATTTTTTTTAAAGTTTTATTGAAAAAGTAAAGGGTGTGGAAGTAGGCCAGACATTATTAGAATAATCTGGTGTATATTTGAGATTTTTTGACACAAATTTGAAAAATATATTGAGATTAGCGAGGATTTCATGCTATTTTCAGAGATTAGCGATTTTCTATCATTTTTTTGAAAGTTTTATTGAAAAAGTAAAGGGTGTGGAAGTAGGCCAGACATTATTAGAATAATATGGTGTGTATTTGAGATTTTTCGAAACAAGTTTGAAAAAGATATTGAGATTAGCGAGGATTTCATGCTATTTTCAGAGATTAGCGATTTTCTATCATTTTTTTAAAAGTTTTATTGAAAAAGTAAAGGGTGTGGAAGTAGGCCAGACATTATTAGAATAATCTGGTGTATATTTGAGATTTTTTCACACAAATTTGAAAAAGATATTGAGATTAGTGAAGATTTCATGCTATTTTCATAGATTAGCGATTTTCTATCATTTTTTTAAAAGTTTTATTGAAAAAGTAAAGGGTGTGGAAGTAGGCCAGACATTATTATATTAATCTGGTGTGTATTTGAGATTTTTTGAAACAAGTTTGAAAAAGATATTGAGATTAGCGCGGATTTCATGCTATTTTCAGAGATTATCGATTTTCTATCATTTTTGTAAAAGTTTTATTGAAAAAGTAAAGGGTGTGGAAGTAGTCCAGACACTATTAGAATAATCTGGTGTATATTTGAGATTTTTCTACACAAATTTGAAAAAGATATTGAGATTAGTGAAGATTTCATGCTATTTTCATAGATTAGCGATTTTCTATCATTTAAAAAAGTTTTATTGAAAAAGTAAAGGGTGTGGAAGTAGGCCAGACATTGTTAGAATAATCTGGTGTATATTTGAGATTTTTTTTAACAAATTTGAAAAAGATATTGAGATTAGCAAGGATTTCATGCTATTTTCAGAGATTAGCGATTTTCTATCATTTAAAAAAAAGTGTTATTGAAAAAGTAAAGGGTGTGGAAGTAGGCCAGACATTATTAGAATAATCTGGTGTATATTTGAGATTTTTTGACACAAGTTTGAAAAAGATATTGAGATTAGCAAGGATTTCATGCTATTTTCAGAGATTAGCGATTTTCTATCATTCTTTTAAAAACATTATTGAAAAATTAAAGGCTGTGGAAGTATACCAGACATTGTTGGAATACTCTGCTGTTTGTTTGAGGTTTTATAGTCATAAAATCATTATAATCATCATTTTTCAAAATTGTATGGGTAATTTTCACCCGGTCCCTAACTCGACGCTGCAAAGTAGCGTTTTCCGAGACGAATGTCGAATGTCGAATATGAAACTAACTTCACCTCGGTCCGAAAGCGAGTGATCCGGATTACGGAGGGAGACCTACGGACGAGGCCCTACGGACGAGGCCCTACGGACGAGGCCCTACGGACGAGGCCCTACGGACGAGGCCCTACGGACGAGGCCCTACGGACGAGGCCCTACGGACGAGGCCCTACGGACGAGGCTACCAGTCAGCACACACGGGTGACGCTGTTAGACTGAGCCATTCTCTCTTTTAGACATTTCGAAAGCTTGGAAATACCTTTTACTTATTAAAATACAATAGTTTATATGGCATGGTTGTCGACTGTTCCTTTGGTCAAACACACGGGTTCCTCCCTCTCAGAACGAACCAATTGAGTTCCTAGACTTACAACTAGGTGGCGTAGTCGGCACCTCACTACACGTCGGCCACAAAGGCACCCAACTTGTGGCACACCGCACGCTTAAAACAACCATAGCCGCACCTCCAACATCGGGAGCAAGAGAACAGTTTATAGTACTCGGGGGTCCGAGGTCTGGGATGTTGCAGGGCTGGCCCCGAGTGCGAGTGGCTCGCCCACACAGTGCTGGCAACAAACGGAGTTGAAGCAGGCTAGTTGACAAACAGGTAATAGGCGGCAGTGGCCCGACCGAAACCAAAGTCTCAATGTCACTAGGGCCGCTATCAGCGCTCACCCACTCTTTGATTGTCCGAAATGACTAACCAAGATTTGTGCTCCTGTGTCCATAGGTCCTCCTGGTCGTTCACAGAACAGTTTACAACCGTCCTTCGTCCCGGCTCTCTCCGACTGTAGACAGCCCGTAATCCCAAAACGTCCTTAACTGCACCTGGTCGACCGATCGCGTCCGGTCTACTCTTCTCCGTATTCCGTTCTGCCCCCTTGCCGACATGTCGGCCCTTTTCTCCTCTCCGCGGCTGCATTACCACGCCGCTGAGGATCCAATCATGACAGGACCGGCAGCTTCTCCATCCAGTCCTCCCACATCAGTCCATACACACGACACTTGCATTGTCCTGGGAACGTCATTGTTTGGAATGGAATGACTTTGTATAATACAGTGTACTTGATAAACAAAGCACTTTGACTGTTTGACTTTAGTCGACAGATAAAACTCTCAGCATTCTGTAGTTTGATATCACTCGTATGGTAGTTAGGGCCTTCCTTTTACGTTTTTTCAGCAGCCTGTTTGCTAATGCTTTCAAATAATGTCCACATATGTTGTTTTCTGTTGTGTCTGTGTGTCTGTGTTATTTATTTCTTGAAGATCATATTAGTATTTTCTCCTCCGTGAAAGGCAACCCCAACTTGAAGGCGGGACTTTTTCAATTCTGTAATAACTTGCACTGGTACGGACATCTATTTTCAAATAGCTCAAACAAACATTTACACATTGACCACACACAAACAGATTACACACAAGGAACACAAATACATACAAATATGTGAGTCTGGGTGCTCTTAGATGTTTTTCCTTGTTTTCCAGGTCGATGAGAGAACCTGGTATCAGCAGCTGAGAGGTAAGAACTTTTATAAACGAAATATAGCTACATCTTATACATACAAAGCATAGACATATCATAGAAGACACTACATACATTACAGACACCAGAGACAGTACTTACATTATTTGCCGTAAATAAATGAAGAGACTTGAAATGTGTTTGTTTGTCATGGTGACATACTGACAAAGACACTATGACTAAATGTTTACATTCTTTTCACTCTTTAGTGCTGAACCTGTGGTCACCATAGCCTTAGAGCAGACCCTTTGTCTGACACTTTATTGGTTCTGTGGAAGATGCGTTTAGATTTGATCAAAAATATTTATTTGTCTGACATTTTTCGGTATCCAGTAGTTTCAGTTTCAGTTTCTCTGAACAGAAACCTGATTCTCAAACTTGTTTAAATTGGGTGTGGTTTTATTATGTTCACTAACAGGCTCTGGAAAAAGCGGAGGATACAAAGATAATAATAGCCTAAGGAAAACTACCCACAGCGGGATCAACTTAAGATCAGCGCATCGACAAGCAATAGAGGCAACAAGTAAAAGTATAGAAAGTGGGAGAAGAAGAGTGCACAATATAATATATTTTATTAATTCGTCTGTGTACAAGTTGACCAACTAATTAGTAAGGATGGAACGTAGGCCTACTGTGTTTTGGGATTCAATGAAAATCCCATACCCTGTGAACATCAAGGAAAACGATAAAAAAAGAAAAACATTCAAAAATAAATTTCTAGTTTTAAACCATGAACGTCTATATGCTGATGCCTCAGTCGACGGGGAATGGGTGACCAACTTGATTTTTTTCACAAGCCGTCCCAAAGTTTGGCAAGAAAGCATATGTAGGACCTATGACGTCACAAGAGTTAAACCAAGAGTTATTAACCATGGCAGTCAAGTGACCATACGTAACGACACAGGATCTAAATTCCTAGATATAAATATTTATGATACTGGAAGAGTCGTAATTAATGGGGATGACCCAAATCTTTGGGAGTTTAAAAGCACATTTTTAGAGTTAAAGACAAAGATAGCAGAATCAGACCACATGCCAAAAAGTGAGGAGTCTGATGAGGAGGAAAAGGTGGAGGCCAAGGAGGAGAAGAACCCTCCTGCTCAGCCAGACCCTGCAACTAACCTTGACATGGAGAATCTCAGAATTGTGACCCCTTAAAATTGTTTGTGATGTTGCACTGTGCTGTGTGTGCTGCACCATACTATGTAATAATATAATGTGATATTCTCTTTATATTCTTCTCTACTGCTAGCTACTTTAATTAAGATGTTATTGTTGCACAGTAGTTCAAATTGAAATGTTATTATTGCACTGTGATGAGCATTTTGTTCACCATGCCTGGTGGCTAAGATGTGTTCGCTTCGCGATGTGGCTGGTAAATATAAAGCCTTCCTAGACCTTGACCACCGAAATACTGTTGGAACTGTACTACACTTTTGATCATTGATCTTCTGCTGTAATTTTTGTAAGCATCAATTTATGCCTCACCTTAAATGCATTCATGTAAGTAACTTGGGTAATGTAAGCATCTACTAAATGAATGAAATGATGTTGTTGAGATGTTTATGTCTGCCTGTAGTTTATGTTATCTTTGAACTCTGCCTGGTAAAATACAGATCATTGGCTCTAACTGCTGAAATAGGCTGTTTTGATAACTTTGTTTTTCTGATCCTTGAATTTCGGCTGTACTTTCTCCATGCACTATTTGTATGTCGCTTTGAATTAATAAAAATGTAAGAAAGTTAAGCGTTTCTCCTGACACAAATATATTACTCCTTCAGTGTTTTAGACTTACAGTCCAAATACACCTTACTATTTTTAAATGTTATTTAATTAAATGAATTCTACTAAATACATTTATTGATATAACATTTTAAGACTCACCCCATCTCCCTGGACTGATGGCAGTTGGCTTCTGACTTCATAAGCCAATTAAACATTTTAATATAAAAACATTGTTATAATTTGGGGATGCTTTATCATGCAGGCTGTCATTCTGTAGAATGAGAAGGCTGTGCTTGTCTGGCTTCAGCACTGACGCCACATTGTTTCTTGAGAGAGTTGGACCTGAGTTACCAGAAGACACAAGAATGAAGCTGCTCTCAGATCCACTCTGTAGACTGGAGAAACTGTAGTTAGTGTCAGCCACTGATACATTCAAACAGTCTGGTCCTCTCACTTAGTGAATAATCTATTTTCCAGGTTCCATACACATGTTGTGTGTGTGTGGGTGTGTGTGTGTGACTTACTGTCTCTGTCTCCGTGTCTCTCAGACCATAATGATAAGATCTAGGTGCAACCACAGCTGCTTAAGAAGTGTAAGTGTTGTGTTGAAGAATAGTTTTGTCAATGTACAAAATGAACAATCTCAGAACAGTGAACACTGATGAGATTGATATGCTGTGTTTGTGTGTGCATGGATATGAAATACTCTCGGGATTAACTGTTGAGACAGGATTACAATATGTTACTGTCTGCATCATACTACAATCTCTATAATATGTTTTAGTAGTCACATTGAGTGGATGTTTCATATCAATAACATTTGCCATGACGATTGCACAGAGGAAACAATGAGAGGAAGTGAAAATTCTCTTGGCCGATGAGGAGGTATGTCACAATGTGAGTCATGCAAGGACGAAGGTTGAGCAATAAAATGATGACTTGGAGCTATTCAAAATGTATTAGAGAATGTTCTATAATCAGATTTGAGGTGTTCCCAGCAGTCTGTGCAGTTAAGATTTTTTGGGAGAGTTTTTGGGAGAGCAAGCTTCCAAGTTTGTTTAGCCCTTTTTTTAACTTGTATTCTTTTAAATTTTGCTGTACTTTGCTTTGTGCTAAATTTACTTTTTTAAGTTTGGCTTTTTGCTTTGATAGACATGTAACCAAACTGTAAATTCTAGATTGTTTTTGGTTGAATTAAAACCACTTCTATTGATTTGAACTGTTTTTGTAGAGAGTAGAGAGGAGTAGAGAGGAGTCAAGAACACAGACAGCCAGACTAAGGATTGCTGCAGCCGTCTGGTAGACAATACTGGAGCATACAGGAACGGATCACCAGACTTCCCTGTATCCCCCAGGTGAAAACTCTGCTGTTCAATAATCTATTGCAATGTTGCAATGTTTGCCCTTATTTGTGATTCTTCTCAATAATTTCTGTTTGACTTTGAGTCAACAGATTTGACTTCTTTGTATTACTTTACTTCTTTCAGACTTCTATGTATATGACTGTTGCTTGCATTGTCCTGGGAATGTCATTGTTTGGAATGGAATGACTTAGTATTATACAGTGTACTTGATAAACAAAGCACTTTGACTGTTTGAATTTAGTCGACAGATAAAACTCTCAGCATTCTATAGTTTGATATCACTCGTATATGGTAGCTTCCTTGTAATTGGCAAAAGTACTATTTCAAAGTTTTTTCAGAAGCTTTTTGCTAATGCTTTCCAAACATTTACACATATAGGTTGTTTTCTGTTGTGTCTGTGTGTCTGTGTTATTTATTGCTTGTAGATCATATTCATATTAGTATTTTCTTCTCCCTGAAAGGCCATGGCAACCCCCACTTGAAGGCGGGAAATGTTCATTTCCGTAATAACTTGCACTGGTACGGACATCTATTTTCAAATAGCTCAAACAAACATTTACACATTGACCACACACAAACAGATTACACACAAGGAACACAAATACATACAAATATGTGAGTCTGGGTGCTCTTAGATGTTTTTCCTTGTTTTCCAGGTCGATGAGAGAACCTGGTATCAGCAGCTGAGAGGTAAGAACTTTTATAAACGAAATATAGCTACATCTTATACATACAAAGCATAGACATATCATAGAAGACACTACATACATTACAGACACCAGAGACAGTACTTACATTATTTGCCGTAAATAAATGAAGAGACTTGAAATGTGTTTGTTTGTCATGGTGACATACTGACAAAGACACTATGACTAAATGTTTACATTCTTTTCACTCTTTAGTGCTGAACCTGTGGTCACCATAGCCTTAGAGCAGACCCTTTGTCTGACACTTTATTGGTTCTGTGGAAGATGCGTTTAGATTTGATCAAAAATATTTATTTGTCTGACATTTTTCGGTATCCAGTAGTTTCAGTTTCAGTTTCTCTGAACAGAAACCTGATTCTCAAACTTGTTTAAATTGGGTGTGGTTTTATTATGTTCACTAACAGGCTCTGGAAAAAGCGGAGGATACAAAGATAATAATAGCCTAAGGAAAACTACCCACAGCGGGATCAACTTAAGATCAGCGCATCGACAAGCAATAGAGGCAACAAGTAAAAGTATAGAAAGTGGGAGAAGAAGAGTGCACAATATAATATATTTTATTAATTCGTCTGTGTACAAGTTGACCAACTAATTAGTAAGGATGGAACGTAGGCCTACTGTGTTTTGGGATTCAATGAAAATCCCATACCCTGTGAACATCAAGGAAAACGATAAAAAAAGAAAAACATTCAAAAATAAATTTCTAGTTTTAAACCATGAACGTCTATATGCTGATGCCTCAGTCGACGGGGAATGGGTGACCAACTTGATTTTTTTCACAAGCCGTCCCAAAGTTTGGCAAGAAAGCATATGTAGGACCTATGACGTCACAAGAGTTAAACCAAGAGTTATTAACCATGGCAGTCAAGTGACCATACGTAACGACACAGGATCTAAATTCCTAGATATAAATATTTATGATACTGGAAGAGTCGTAATTAATGGGGATGACCCAAATCTTTGGAAGTTTAAAAGCACATTTTTAGAGTTAAAGACAAAGATAGCAGAATCAGACCACATGCCAAAAAGTGAGGAGTCTGATGAGGAGGAAAAGGTGGAGGCCAAGGAGGAGAAGAACCCTCCTGCTCAGCCAGACCCTGCAACTAACCTTGACATGGAGAATCTCAGAATTGTGACCCCTTAAAATTGTTTGTGATGTTGCACTGTGCTGTGTGTGCTGCACCATACTATGTAATAATATAATGTGATATTCTCTTTATATTCTTCTCTACTGCTAGCTACTTTAATTAAGATGTTATTGTTGCACAGTAGTTCAAATTGAAATGTTATTATTGCACTGTGATGAGCATTTTGTTCACCATGCCTGGTGGCTAAGATGTGTTCGCTTCGCGATGTGGCTGGTAAATATAAAGCCTTCCTAGACCTTGACCACCGAAATACTGTTGGAACTGTACTACACTTTTGATCATTGATCTTCTGCTGTAATTTTTGTAAGCATCAATTTATGCCTCACCTTAAATGCATTCATGTAAGTAACTTGGGTAATGTAAGCATCTACTAAATGAATGAAATGATGTTGTTGAGATGTTTATGTCTGCCTGTAGTTTATGTTATCTTTGAACTCTGCCTGGTAAAATACAGATCATTGGCTCTAACTGCTGAAATAGGCTGTTTTGATAACTTTGTTTTTCTGATCCTTGAATTTCGGCTGTACTTTCTCCATGCACTATTTGTATGTCGCTTTGAATTAATAAAAATGTAAGAAAGTTAAGCGTTTCTCCTGACACAAATATATTACTCCTTCAGTGTTTTAGACTTACAGTCCAAATACACCTTACTATTTTTAAATGTTATTTAATTAAATGAATTCTACTAAATACATTTATTGATATAACATTTTAAGACTCACCCCATCTCCCTGGACTGATGGCAGTTGGCTTCTGACTTCATAAGCCAATTAAACATTTTAATATAAAAACATTGTTATAATTTGGGGATGCTTTATCATGCAGGCTGTCATTCTGTAGAATGAGAAGGCTGTGCTTGTCTGGCTTCAGCACTGACGCCACATTGTTTCTTGAGAGAGTTGGACCTGAGTTACCAGAAGACACAAGAATGAAGCTGCTCTCAGATCCACTCTGTAGACTGGAGAAACTGTAGTTAGTGTCAGCCACTGATACATTCAAACAGTCTGGTCCTCTCACTTAGTGAATAATCTATTTTCCAGGTTCCATACACATGTTGTGTGTGTGTGGGTGTGTGTGTGTGACTTACTGTCTCTGTCTCCGTGTCTCTCAGACCATAATGATAAGATCTAGGTGCAACCACAGCTGCTTAAGAAGTGTAAGTGTTGTGTTGAAGAATAGTTT
This sequence comes from Osmerus eperlanus, assembly GCF_963692335.1. Lineage (NCBI taxonomy): Eukaryota > Metazoa > Chordata > Actinopteri > Osmeriformes > Osmeridae > Osmerus > Osmerus eperlanus. The sequence goes on along the minus strand of NC_085039.1, from coordinate 7,205,183 downwards.
TGTCAATGTACAAAATGAACAATCTCAGAACAGTGAACACTGATGAGATTGATATGCTGTGTTTGTGTGTGCATGGATATGAAATACTCTCGGGATTAACTGTTGAGACAGGATTACAATATGTTACTGTCTGCATCATACTACAATCTCTATAATATGTTTTAGTAGTCACATTGAGTGGATGTTTCATATCAATAACATTTGCCATGACGATTGCACAGAGGAAACAATGAGAGGAAGTGAAAATTCTCTTGGCCGATGAGGAGGTATGTCACAATGTGAGTCATGCAAGGACGAAGGTTGAGCAATAAAATGATGACTTGGAGCTATTCAAAATGTATTAGAGAATGTTCTATAATCAGATTTGAGGTGTTCCCAGCAGTCTGTGCAGTTAAGATTTTTTGGGAGAGTTTTTGGGAGAGCAAGCTTCCAAGTTTGTTTAGCCCTTTTTTTAACTTGTATTCTTTTAAATTTTGCTGTACTTTGCTTTGTGCTAAATTTACTTTTTTAAGTTTGGCTTTTTGCTTTGATAGACATGTAACCAAACTGTAAATTCTAGATTGTTTTTGGTTGAATTAAAACCACTTCTATTGATTTGAACTGTTTTTGTAGAGAGTAGAGAGGAGTAGAGAGGAGTCAAGAACACAGACAGCCAGACTAAGGATTGCTGCAGCCGTCTGGTAGACAATACTGGAGCATACAGGAACGGATCACCAGACTTCCCTGTATCCCCCAGGTGAAAACTCTGCTGTTCAATAATCTATTGCAATGTTGCAATGTTTGCCCTTATTTGTGATTCTTCTCAATAATTTCTGTTTGACTTTGAGTCAACAGATTTGACTTCTTTGTATTACTTTACTTCTTTCAGACTTCTATGTATATGACTGTTGCTTGCATTGTCCTGGGAATGTCATTGTTTGGAATGGAATGACTTAGTATTATACAGTGTACTTGATAAACAAAGCACTTTGACTGTTTGAATTTAGTCGACAGATAAAACTCTCAGCATTCTATAGTTTGATATCACTCGTATATGGTAGCTTCCTTGTAATTGGCAAAAGTACTATTTCAAAGTTTTTTCAGAAGCTTTTTGCTAATGCTTTCCAAACATTTACACATATAGGTTGTTTTCTGTTGTGTCTGTGTGTCTGTGTTATTTATTGCTTGTAGATCATATTCATATTAGTATTTTCTTCTCCCTGAAAGGCCATGGCAACCCCCACTTGAAGGCGGGAAATGTTCATTTCCGTAATAACTTGCACTGGTATGGAAATCTATTTTCAAATAGCTCAAACAAGCATATTCACATTGACACACACACACAGATTACACACAAAGACCAAGAAAAAATACAAATATGTGAGTCTGGGTGGACTCTTAGATGTATTTCCTTGTTTTCAAGGTCGACAAGACAACCTGGTATCAGCAGCTGAGAGGTAAAAACTTTTATTAACGAAATATACATCTTATACATACAAAGCATAGACATATTATAGGAGACACAACATACATGACACACACCAGAGACAGTACATACATTATTTGCCGTAAATAAATGAAGAGACTTGAAATGTGTTTGTTTGTCATGGTGACATACTGACAAAGACACTATGACTACATGTTTACATTCTCTTCACTCTTTGGTGCTGACTCTGTGGTCACCATAGCCTTAGAGCAGACCCTTTGTCTGACACTTTATTGGAAGATGCGTTTATGATTTTTCTCTATTTATTTGTCTGACATTTTTCAGTATCCAATAGTTTCTGATTGAACAGAAACCCAATCCTCAAACTTACTTAAAATAGTTGTGGTTTCATATGTTCACTAACAGGTTCTGGAAAAGCGGAGGAGATAACAAAAGATAGAGGGAATCCTCCGCAACAGCGAGATCAACTTAAGCGCATGCACAAACAACAGTATAGAGGCAGAAACTAAAACAAGAGAAAAGTGGCCAACAAGGGAGCACAATCTTTTCTATTCGATTATGTATTCTTATTCATTCTGTATGCCAGCCAATTAGCTAATTAGAAAGAATGCCAAATTAGCTATTGTTTAAAAAAAAAATCCCAAAACAATTTTGTCTTACAATGGAAATACCATACCCTTTGGACATCAAGAAAAAGGATAAAAAAGATTTTAAAGAGATGATACTGCATAAGAACCCTGAATCTATATATGCTGATTTCTCAGACAAAAGTGGAATGATGACCAACCTGATTTTTTACACAAATTGTACTACAGTTTGGGAAGATACCATCTTTAAGTCCTTCAACTTAATGAAAAAAAGAGGTATTAGCAAAGGCATTCAAATAACTATATTTAACAGTGAAGATTGTAGGCCTAAATCTAAATTAATAAACATAAATCTTTATGATAGCGGAATGGTCTTAATTCAAGGGAAAGAAACATGTCTTCAGGATTTTGAACGCATATTTGAATCATTGAAACAAAACAAAGAAAAAGCAGAACTCATTCCAAAAGGTGATGAGTCTGGAGAAAAGAAGGAAAAGGTGGAAGCCAAGGTGGAGACGAACCCCCCTTCTCACTAATCAGACCCTTAAACTGGGCTTGACATGGGTATTCTCGAGGTGTGACCCCTGTGCAAAATTGTTAATGACGTTCCACTTAAGATGTGTTTTTGTTGCACTGTTCTATGTTATATTCTCTTTCACCTGGCCTAAGGGCATCGGAAGCAGTACTTAGCAGTTCATTACTTCTTATGATACTGTAACTGCGAGTTTGTCTCTTCTCTGCACTTTGTATTTGAATTTGAGATCAACTGTACCGTGCACTAAAGTCAGAAGTCAAAGTAAAGTAAGTTATTAAACAAGTGCACAGTATACCACAAGGTCATTCAGAACAATGAAATCCTTAGGACATGGCAAGCAACAGCTACGTAGTACGTAGTAGACATATAAAATATATAATAGTTTAAAACACTAGAAGGAAAGAAATATATAAATTCTATATATATATAAATTATAGCAGTAAAACAAAGGCAAGAATCACTAAACTACCAGTAAAGCACTAGCAGAAAAAATTGCAGCACTGTTATTGAAATGTTATCGTTGTACTATGGTTGTTGTAATTAAGTAACTGAGATGTTGTTATTGCACTATCATGCCTGGTAGCTGAGATGTGCTCACTGGAATTTCTGCTTTACTTTCTAAATGCACTATTTGTATATCTCTTTAAATTACTGCAAATGTAAAGAATTAAAGTGTTTCTCCTGGCGCATATAGATTATTAGGGCCATTCCACCGATTGGGTGACATTTGCCTGTAGTAACTTTTAAAGAATTAACTTAATTTGTTATATTTTTTCAACACTGAATCTAATAACACACATATTTCACTGTTCAAAATGTATATTGGTCAATCTTGGGTAACATTATTTAATTTTTGAGTGTGACTTTGTGTATCATTTTCATCATATAAGTAACAGGAATGATTGTAACAGGACTGAGATTTTAGCATAGAATTAGCATATATACATGAAATATAGCCACATGGCATGCATGCTAATAGCATGAGGATACTGAGCAAATTCTAGTGATTTATCAAAAATGTATATATTTAAAATAAACAAATAACATCTAACAATAAATTTAAATTTTGGCTGCTCGCAATGTTTGGGGCTATCTCGTTGTTATGATCAGTGACTTTGTAAAGCTCTCTTGGAAGTCGCTTTGGATAAAAGCGTCTGCTAAATGCATAAATGTAAATGTAAATATCATCAAATTTACAGAAAAGAAAATGAGAGGACTTAGTTTTGGTCTTCCCATTGACTTCAGAAGATTTAGATGATGCAAACTTCCTGTTGAAAATGGGTCTTGTGGAATGTTCCAAGTTTTCAGCGGGGTGAATGAGTGAAAACCTAGGGACACAACTACAATGTGTATTTTATCTGAAATATTATGGATTTCTCATGATAAAAACTATTTTAAAGCATAGATTGGATATAAAATCACACATCAATGCAAAACAAATAAGATTTCTTAAGGTTTTTAATAATTATATTTCATGGTAAAGTATCGAGATAGAGAGGGGGGACATGCAACAAATGCATTTGTTTGTGTTCTATGTAGTTTTTATTAATGTTTTTAATTATACATTTTACATTTTGCATTTAGCTTAATGTGCAGGATGCTTAGCTTAAAAATAAAATGGATTTTAGAGTTAATTTTTGTGCATTTCTATACATAAAATGTCCTGGGGACAGAAATGTCACACATTTGGTGGAATGGCCCATTACTCCTTAAGAGTTTTTAGTTAATCCTTATTGTAATTTCTTTATTCAATCAAATATAATACATGAATTACTTTTAAAGAATGTTTTCTTTGCATCCTGATCCAAGGAAAGAGAGAGTATTGTCACACATTGTTCAGAGACATGCTTACTGTAGTCCAGAGGGGCTGAGCTTGTCCCATCTCCATAGACTGATGGCAGGTGGTTTCAGAGTGACAAACCAGCAGAGCAGTGTTTCTCAAACCTCAAGCCCCCTTAAAAGTTTAAATATAAATAACATTGTTATAACTTTGTGATGTTTTATCATGCAGTCTGTCATTCTGTAGAATCAGAAGGCTGTGCTTGTCTGGCTTCAGCACTGACGCCAAATTGTTAAAATGTTAATGTAAAATTAGAAAACACATTTTATATTATTTCCTTCTTTCCACCAGCTCCCTCTGTAAAATGATCCTTTGAGAACCACAGCTGTATAGGTTGACAGTTCTCTCAATAGATCAAGAGCATCAAAAACTTTTTATTGTTAGTCTTTAAAGAGTTTCCTCTCCGCTTTCCATAGTTCAAGCCACTTAATTGAGGATTAATTCATATTTATTCAAATGAAACGTATTACTTGCTAAAGTAATGGGCTAAAGTATTTATTGATACTTTTAGTGTAAAATATATCAGTAATCCATCAATACTTCTTACAAACTTACACCAATTACTAACATACTGTCTGTATTAGTAGGATTATTGATCTCTTAATTCTGTAGGTAGTAGAAGATTGTTCTTTATTTCATTTCTCACGCTGTATTGCCATCACCAACTCAGTCATGTCAGAGACTTAAAAAATGCTCCATAGAAAGAGAATACGATTCTACAAAAAAAGGACACAAATAAATGAAGCTGAATTTTAATGTAGTAAAATAAAACATAATAACTTTTCAGTAACCACATATTAATAAAAACATTCAGAATTGTAATTAACTTATTACTATACTTATCACAAACTAAAATCATTCAATTAAACAACTTAACTTCACAAAATCACTAACATAACTAATGTATTTATATAAAACTACAAAAATATGCTCATAAGAGAAAGTCTCTGGTCCAAGAAGTTTGCTTTTCAAGTGCTGACCTCCTGCCTGATCTTCTTAGGCTCAGGGTGGGTCTGAAGACTGTCCCCATCTTCCCGAGGCCTCTTGTGGGAGCTGGACTGAGAGTCTTGTCCCTGTTGGAGGTGCTCACTGGATTGCTGAGGATGGTCCTCGTGTCTGATCTTCTTGGAGTCAGGGTTGGCTGGAGGGTCCTCCAGGGGCCTCTTGTGGGAGCTGGACTGGCAGTGGTGACCCTGGTGGAGGTTCTCCCTGGACGTCTCCTCTCTGGAAGCACCAGAGCTCCTCTCCTCTCTCCCCCTGTGCCGGTCATAGTGGCTGGGCTCTAGGCGGCTCCTGTGGGTCTTACTGCACCTCTCCCTGGAGCGTCCACGGCCGGCCTGCTTCTGGGAGGAGAGGGAGGCCGGGCTGGCTTGGCTGCTGTGCTTCCAGTCTCTCTCTCTGCTTCTCCTTCTGGAGGAAGAAGAGGAGGAGGGAGCAGCATCCACAGTACCGGTGGCCTTGGGAAGTTTGAGGATGCGATAGTTCTTCGGCCAAGGGGTCTCAATGAATGGACGGGTCTTAGGAACAGGCGTTTCCTCCTCTTCCTCAACATTCAGAGCTAGTTGAGCAAAAATAACATACATAAGCCTGAACATCCTGGATACAATTTTAAAAGTTAACTCCATCAATGATTGATAAATGATAATTTCTTCCTTTTTCTAATTACAAATTAAAAGTTGAAACTTACTTTCTTTCAGTTTGAGAATCCAACGAGGAATCTTAAATTTAGGTTTCTGTGTATTAGGCCTTGGGAATTTTCGTTTATAAGGCATTGTCACATGTAAGCTCTATATCAGTGCAGTTTTGTAGTGAAGTGAATTTCAGCTGTAAACTTTGTGGATTTTGTGTTTTGTTTGGTTCTGTTTCCCAGGAGCTGCTTTAGAATATTTATTATGATGTAATTTGTGCATCTTTTAAATGCATTCTTGTACTCTACTATCGAAAAAAAGAACACCTTCATGGAACTGGGATTAGCATTCCACATTCAAATGTTCTGGTTTTGGGACCTCTGATGTCATGATATAATGCAGTTAGCTATGATACTACTTTAATGCAGTTCAGTATTGATGATTTTAAAGAACTCATGGATAGTTCATGTTAAAGAACAGAGGAAAGTAGCTGTTGCAAAGAGTAAGGGTTAAACAAGCTACATAAGGATTACCTAAACCCTTTTGAACATTTCTATTGTTTTCTTTCTGTAAAAAGCCATGTCTGCCAACTTTTGATTGCATACTTTACAGGATACTGTCATTTCCATCATTTCAGTACCAACGACACTGTTCTGAAACAAGTTTACTGCGGATCATTTTCATGTAGAAAGAGTGCCCCTTCATGAAATAATGTGCCCTCAAGAGCTTTGGTCTTCAACCCTGATCCTCAGGGCCCACTGTCCTGTATGTTTTAGAAGTTTCCCTACCCCAACACATCCAATGAATGGTTGTTATCAGACCTCTAAACATGGAAGATCATCTGACAGCACTTGCTAAGTGGATGCATGGACTGAAGTCTAGGTGTGGTTATATTTTAAATCGACATCACCTAATAACAAAGTTAATCAAGGTGGAAGACTTTCACCATACATAACTTTACGATGCATGGCAGAGCTAGTAGACACCCATGCAAGGTGCCCTGCCCTTCAAACAGCACCACTCTGGCCTTTTAACTCGATCATTACTAGAGCGAGAAAGACTGACACCCAAACAAATTGAAATTAGTCGCCTTTGTAACAACGTTTGTTTTTGTGTGTAATAGCAGAGCTTGAACGCCAAAAAACAGACCAAAGATTGAAACCAGTCCACTGGATTTGGTTTTTATTTTGCACAGTTCTTTACATTTTAGAAAAAGAATCCCAGAATTTTTCCTCCTGTGTGTTTCCGTCTGGCCTCTTCATGGTCCATGATGCCAGCTGAGGTGGTCAGCACGATGTATCTGCAGAGAGAAACATTACATATCAGCAAGGACATTCTCATTAAAGATTCAGTATTTCCTACACTGCAAGCATGACATCTCAGAATCGAAATATCTATGCTCGCGACTGCTGCAAAATAACTGCAAATGGTTTGTGCGCCAAATGCCCATCCCATGCCAAGGGCACACCCATTTACAATAATAAAAGGTGTGAAGAAAGAGCACTTTGATAGACTTGCGTGGAAGTTCCTTGAAAGCAGACCTTTGAGGTGTCTGAATGCAAAACAACCATATAACATTTACCGGTGTTTCTAAAGAAATACCGGTAACCGGATAACACTGGTTAGGCACCACCTCACATTAAGAGTCTACTTATGGGTAAAGTCAAGGGACGGGGACATCCTTACACAATCTCAAAATACTAGTTATTGATTGGCTGAGACATACAAGCAATGGTCAAGTGCACAAACCCCACCGCCTCAACTCCATGACCTGGAACCAGCCATGTCAAAAGCAAAGTAGCACAATTCCTCTACAAAAAGTTACACGGCAGTATGCAACATTCCAGTCAGGATGAGATGTAGTCTGGTAAGGCCGGTCATTGAGTACACGCGCCAGCTTCTATCACTTTGTGAAAAAACGTCAAATCTGGCCAGACAGTAATTGACCATCATTGTTGAACTGACCCAAACAAATCACCCAACCCTCATCCACGTGAACTACAATCACCCATTGTTTTCAGGGGGAATCTCCCGACTCCATATACAGCTCGCACAATGAAAAAGCCCACATCAGCCCTGGAAGCCCGTTCCCGTTGGTTGCGGTTCTCACCCAAACTGTCTTGAGGGCAGCAGGTTGTTCTGCCACTTCTCCAGATCCTTCAGCTGGAGGTCAAAGCGGGGGCTGATCACGCCGCACTAAAACACAATCAATGGAGGAGGGGGGGTCATGTTTAGAATGACTGCGGAAAACAGGGTAGCAGCATGACACCGTTACCAGTATCTGCAACAACTGGTGAGCCTTTTGAATAAGCACAAGCACATAGGCACTCCCCCTCAAAATGACACAGTTAACCATTTCCTGTGGACACTGGCATGAGTTGTGATCATTGACAATTACAATATTTGTATGTTAGACAAGCACCTATACATCACTACATTCTTGAATAAAGATCACTCTTCCAACAGTCTTTAATGGCTGCAGCAAAGGCAGGTACACATGCCACAGGGGTCTGCCACACCCTCTCCCACATTTCACTAACTGGCCTTTTTGGGGGATTTTGGTGCCTTAATCAGCGTTGGAAGGATAGCGACATGTAATTTACCTTGTTTAGCCTTCCTGTGAGATTGACGACAATTTTCCCAGCCCTGTGGTCGTCGATGATCTCAAACTCACCAATGTAACCTGGGGAGGCAAGGAGAAGACAAGGCATTAGCACCAGACATCACTAAGACACTCAGTGGTACCACTTCCAGATTGTTCATTGGATTAGTATGCTCGTCAACACATTAAACCGGGATCATTTAGACGCTGCAACCAACCCATGCCCCTTCAGGCCCTCATTTGGTTAACAGTACAATGCCACACACACACCACACAACCAGACAATCACTTATACCAGTACACAGCGAGAAAAGCAACTTTTGAACAACTTACCATGCTTCATCATCACGGTGAGAAAACGCACGATGACCTTCGAGCACGGCCGGATCAGAACCTGGCGTTTCCCACGCTTCTCTGCATTGTTGATGCTTTTCAGCGCGTCCGCGAGAACGTTCATGCGCACCATGATGCCTAAGAAACAAACATTTACAAATTAAGCGTCAGACAAAACGACCGACAGTACTGACCAACCATAGCTTGCTAACTTAACTAGCATTTAACGCGGTCACGAATTGACACTGGCAGGCCATCACTACAATGGATGGCTAGCAGTCGTTAATAAACTGCCATACAAGAGCCATTAAAAACCAACATCGTTTGAAGATTAACACAACAGCTCAAAGAAACCATGTCCATCCCCGCCATGCACGAAGACTCCATAACCTGGGTGAAATCAAGCTACCTAGCTAACTAGTCGCAGTAAGCTAGGTATAATTGGTCCACTTCGAACAATTAAGCACATCATACTATACCTCTCTTTATACACCTACACACCGATCGAGAAAAACTGCATTCCACAGTCGAATCGTTGTAGTAATTGTAAGCTATATTATTTTCTCTGCTACTCCGAGTTCTGTCCCTGCCGTATCCAACATGCTACATGGCCAGCTTCTATCACAAGTCCCCGAAGGACTTCAGATTTTAGATGGTGTCAACGAATCTGTATGTTTAATCGACACAATAACCACCTTATAAAATAACTACACTTTAACACAACAATACCTGTCCAAAAACTGTGTTGAAGATGCTTGGATGTACTAGATTTTCATTAGATTGAAAATAAGAATTAAGAGGGAGACCTTACCGGTTCTGCAATATGGCGGAAAGAGGAAGTAGAAAAATTCAGCAATGCAATATGGGAAAAAAATCGAAGAACTTGCAAGACAAGACAACCTACTTTGCAAATCTGACTGATTTGCCAATCTAAACACTCAGCTCGTAAGATTAAAATGATGATCGGAATCATATCAAATATTACGAATTATATATCAATAATACACATCAACAATCAAATAAAATTCCAACATATATGTCATACAAATAATATAACAATACAGTTTGCAATGTTTTCTATATCTACACGGATAATGGCTTTAAAACAATGAATTTAGTTTTGTAATGGATGTTATCTTGTATTGAAGGCTATCCAATGAAAATAATATTAATGAAATCCCTTTTCATTCAAACAACTAGGCTACACTTAATGTATAACAGCTACATTATAACATACTTGTTAAACCTGCTATCAATAACATTATTTATAACTTCTTTAGCGGCGCGTTGTTGAAAAATTCTTTATCGCCACCTGGTGGTTGGAGTAGCTACACATGAGGTTTTAAACAATCGTTGACCGTCAAGGGTTTTTGGAAAGGGTCAACATCTCACCATCTCAAAAGGGAGAGTTTACAGAGATGTATACAAATGCACAAAAATACAGAGGTAAAATTGTATTTCATTAAATAATGTGTGTGTGTGTGTGCGTCTGTTTGTCCGTCCGTCCGTCCACCCATCCATCCATTCATCCATCCCATTTGATGCATATGAGATGCAGTGAGACTGGACAATCTGGAGTTGTATTGTGACATCGTAGCATGGGAATTCATCAAAGGACTGTGTTTATTAGACAATGATGCACCTGCAGGCTCTCTGTAAAGTGTATACAAACAAAATGCATGGTAATAATGTGGTACAAAAATGACAGATTTTCAGGTCTAATCCAAAACTTTTATTCAGTGTGTTGAACATACAACTCAATCCAACGTCAACAATTTGGTGCGTGTAAAGTTACAGTTTACATGGTAAATACAGTCTCTATTATTAATACATACACGTTTTCTCTAGTTTCTGACAGCGTTAGACTGATTATGATCTGAAAGCCTCTTTAAAATATCTGAGTCAGAAGACTTGAAAACGGTAGCAAATATTAATGTGATGTCATACAATAGCTATATATATTGTGTCTTACAACCATATTATAGGGTGGATACAGTACATAGCACATACAGTATGTAGCTAAGAGGTGATTACCTCAGCGTTTGAAAAGAAAAAACACCACATGTCAAATGGGCTTATACAGCCACCAATTCAGATCTCACACACTTCAAAACAATACTCAAGCAAATGCAGAAAGTTCTACGGCCTTTGCCACTGATGTGGCCATTTAGAAATATTGGCCTTCACTTTTGAAAAGTTCAAACAGCCCTGCCTCACATGGAGGCATGTTATGTTGCGGCAGTAATGGGTTGTATAGGAAATATAGGATGTAAATAATTCCATAAATTGCAGAATAAATTGCAACGGTAGAGTCTGTGAAATGGGTGAGATTTTTTTTTACATTTCCAGACTGTTTTATCTGTCCTTTCTGTCTTCTCTACTTCCAAAGTACAGTACTTCCTGAAAATGGATATTATACTCTCTCAATCTCTTATATGTTTCTCCAGTCTACATTCAATTTTACAACCCCGGACATTTCGAAGATCAATTCAGTTACAAAAGATGGAAATTCGATTGTAAAATTGATTTATATCCTCCAATCAGTAAAAGTGTTTGTAAAAAACCTCACCACAAATCATGCGGTAAAATTATACTTTGTGTTATTCAGATGAAAGTGTGTTGCAGGTATGGTATCTGGTATCTATCAACGTTCTCAAAACTCATTGTTCTCTGTGTAGAACGTGAGGCTCACATATCCCGATTTTGATATTGGAGCGACTCCTTCAACTGCCCACAAGAGGGCGCCAGGAGACAAACTGAACAGACATTGCCCAGTGACATACCCACCAGTCAGGTCGCCAAGGTAAGAACAATGGAGCACAATGGAATGCTGAGCGGCACAAGAAGAAGTAACCAGATTCTGTACCTTGTTATGGTTACGTCACAATTCAAAAATAACTGTTTTCTGTCACTACAAAGCCCTCAAAAACGGCTCTCGCTTTTTCCGCTCTCGTTCTTTGCTTCTCTTTTAGCCACCATTGCTGACCATGCTAGTCAAGATGGCTCCGTCCTTCTTGGGGTCAAGGCCGAGTTTTTGGAGGTCCAGGCCCATGCCGACTAGCATCTGGAAGAGGGTGAGCTCCTGCTGGGTGGCCTGGTCCATCAGGGTTGGGCAGGTGGGGTTGCACTGGGGCCACTGGCAGGCGTCCACCAAGTGGAAGGGGCAGCCCTTCAGGGGCGTCTTGCTGTTTCGGTTGGCCTCCTGGAGACTCTTGTCCCAGCACTGTAGCGCCCGGGGGAGCGAGGTGCCTTTAACTTGGAAACTCATCCAGTTACTGTACCACGGGAGGGAGAGCAAGAGAAATGAAGAGCAAAAACGAGGGGGAGAGCGAGGGAGAGGAAGAAAAGAAAGAGGTTAGTTGGGAAAACAATAGAACAAGCATAGTAGATGTGGGGGCAAGCAAGTGCATATGAGAGCCGGGGGGGGAAAAAGCGGAGGAGCGATAACGAAACACAACGCCAGTGAACCAGAGGAGAGAGAAAGATTGAGTGGCCCCACTTGTCCTGACTCCACCCCCAACGCTACACCAGCCCCTGCCCCCACCCCCCCACAGAGCCTGGTTAGCAGTTTGCCTTGGCAGCCCGCATCTCAATCCGTTCCCCAGCTGCCACCTGTGCTGATCCCCTAACACGACCACAACCATCGACATCGCTGGCCGGCATTAGATTAACAAACTGTGAAATTACCCACCTGCCTCACACCCCTCTACGCCGTCCCCCCGTCCCCCCACACACACACACAAACAAGCATACACACACATACACACACACTCAACCCCTCAGAGAGGACCGCATCCCTCTGTCAACCACGCCCACTTTAAACCCTGCCCTTTAGAGCGTAGCCGAGACTCCACCCCCTTGCCCTGCCATTGACCCTGACTCCCCCATGTCCAGCTGGAGAGATCCTGTGTTCTTGTGCGTGGCCCTGTATGTGCGTATATTTCAGTGAAGATGTGTGTGTGTGTATGGGACGGGCGCGTGCTCGTGTGTGTGTGTATAAAGGGGTGCTGGGGGGGTTAGTGAAAGTGTGAAATGGCACGCAGTGACACGCAGAATGCGCCGTGATGGACGAGCGTGCAGAAAGTGCAGCATGAGCTCATGGGGTAAGGATGGGGTTAGTGTGGGAGGAGGAGGAGTTAAGGAGGAGGGAGGGAGGGAGGATGACTGGGGGGTGAGGGAGGGGGGGTTGAGGGGTAGAAGGGTTGGGGGGGGTAGTTGATGTGCTTTTTCAGGGCAGCAGGAGTCATATGTCCTTACCTTTTAGTGATCAATGTGTGGGAGAGGCATGAGGGGGCAAAGACAGCCCTGCAAAAACAGTTACAGTCAGCCAAGAGAGAACCCAAGAGAGGTACTATGTGACGCCCACTGTGTGACTTCAAGGGGATGGGGTGAAGTGTCTCAGAAACGATCTGTCCTTTCCTGATTGTTCATCTTCTCCGTCAATTGATACGTTTCGGAGGATCGTAATGTCACATTATTGTAGATATTCTTCATCAGAACGTCTTGTTATTTCCTAACTTCTTTCCCTACCAAATCAACCCTTTCTCCACAAAACTCCAGTACAGTAGAGACTTACGTCACATCTTTGAGGGAGCTCTTGAGCTCCTTGCCCAGGTTCTTCATGTAAGTCCACTGCTGTTCTGACAGAGTCTGGCCTCCCAGGTAGATATTCTCAACCCTCAGCTGCTCCTCATCAAACAACCACTGCACCACGAACAGAGGAGCTTCAGCAGAAACACACACAGACACACACAGACCATTTAGGGACACAACTGGCTAGTGATGCAGTGCCATAAGCAGGTTCAGCTAGATAGCTAGCTCACTTGGAGAGCACCGGAAGCTAACATAGTGTAGAGAAAAGGATTAGCGCATTTGTGCATAACATAACATAACACTGTGTTAGCTTAAAGAGCTATGAGACGGACAATTCAGACAACTGTGGATTCTTGCTTTGGTTGGAATTTCTGATATTCCGTGAAAAGCATTTGTTACAGCCACTTCGTCAAATCACTAAATCACCAATCGTGGCCGGGAAAGGGAAATGTCATCATTTTGGTCTTGCATTTACATACTATTACATTGACAAATACTCGTATTTGGTCAAAAGAAAAGAAACAGAGGTGGACCCACACTGATCCTTGAAGGGCCAGTCTGTTCACACAACTGAGATAAGGATTGGGCAGATCACTCACAGGTCAAAGTGGAGTAGAGTTTGTGGCCGAAGAAACACTGCCACTCCTCCCCTTTCTTGTACTGCTGCCGACACGCCTCAGGCACAATGCCATTCCACAGCCTAAGACAAACGGTTAGCCACGCGCCACAGTCGAGACGTTAACAAGGTCAAGAATTTAAACCGGCTGCAGAACCAAACTGTATTCTTGAACTGTCTACTTAAGACAAACGACGTTTCACACATTACGATTCAATCGGGGACATTTGACTTTGTGGTCTCACCGCAGGCCTTTTTTGATAGCGTCTGCAGGGGAGCAGGAGACACTGTCAGGGCAGTCTGGTGCCCTTTGTTGCTTACTCTCCAGGAACCAGCCAGAGTCCACCAATCCTCGAACTTGAGCCTCTGCACCCAGCTGTTCCAGTTGGCTGGACACCCTCTCAATGTTCAGCAGCACTCCTGTTCCTCCGGCACTGCAGGGGAGGAAGGAAACAAGCGTTTTTAACTTGAGCCCAAATGTCTGCCATATCCACAACAGAACGAGCTCACTGTACACGTGATATTCCTTGGCACTCCTGTACCTTTAATACAGCTTCTGCTAACCTAAGTCCAAATGGCTGCCACAAAATGGCTGCCAAATTACAGTGTATAGTCAGATAGTTGCCGGACATCATTTCAACATTCGGTGACATTCCTATGGAGGAGGAAAACAACTGAGGCAACATTGCGGCTCAGAGACCATTGGGATCCATGCCCAATTAAGCCAAAATGGCGACCTCTGACTAGCACTTGAGATGATAAGCAGCTAGGCTGTCAGGTCTCGCTTTTTTTAGCTTCCCACAAAGCATACGGCTGGCTGCTAGTGCTAACCTGGGGAGAATGTTGGCCATCACCAACAAGGTTCTTTAATAGACATTATGTCATTGTCCATAAGGCCCACCCAGTAAACATCTTTATGACAGACTGCAGGATGGAAACCGAAATAGAGTTTCTTCAGCTCCTTTGTCTGTTATTGAACGTGGTGTGGTGGTGGACAGTGTGTGTGTGTGTGTGTGTGTGTGTGGGGGGGGGGGGGGGGGTGCAAGGTAGGGGTGGCTTGGAGGTGTGGTTGGGATGATGGACTCAAGGGGCAAAAAGGGATTGGGGTCCAAAAGCTGGAGTTGGAGGGATGAGTGAGGAGGAGAGGCTGGAGAGACAGAAGGGGGATGGGGGGTGGAGGGGTGGGGGGTGGGTGGAAGTAGAAGGGAGGGCTCACCTCGTGCCTGCCAGCATGACAACCTTTGCCTGCTTTATCCCTTTAGGGACGAGGTCTTTGATGACCTCACGAATGATATGGGAACCCATGAAGGTGTACTCAGCTATGAGAAACGCAAAAGAGAATGTAGAACAAGATACGGTGCTGAATACCGAATCAGTTTTCCTTGACAAATTGGAATGGGAACTTCGACTTGAAAAAGGTCTTACTTGCATCGGTGTCTTTCTCCTTCTCCTTCTCCTTCTCTTTCTCTTTTCCCTTTCCTGCCTTGACAGGCGTTGGCCCCGTACCACTCCATACATCACTGGAGCAGTAGGGAATCAATCTGTACACACAAACACACACACACACACACACACAACACACATGGACAAGGATAAAGTTGGTTTCAACATGTCATCTCAGCTTGCAGTTGGCTTCCTCAATCACATCTGTTGGCAGATTGGGTCCCCGTGGCCATATTTGACCCGATATATTAGGATCTTCTAACTGCTGATGGCATATATCTATGTAGCTCACATGCTAGGCCAGAGAAAATTGAGATAAACTGAATGTTTTCCTGACATGTGTTTGTCAGGAAATGGCAGACACATTGCTTTTGTCGCTTGTCAAGCCTCGTTGGTAATGAAATGCATTCAATTGAATACCCCCCAAAAAAGAGAAACGATAACAAGACACACTTACACAATGTTAGTGTTATACCAGTGAGGGTTTTCCTCTGCCTGGGTGGACAATATCCCAGTTCCTGTAAACGAGAAAACCAGAGGTCAAATTGTGACAGGGGCGTCTTCAAACAAAACAGCTGCATCTCACCCCACAGTGAGATGCAGAGATGCTATTTTGAGATGAGATATGTCGAAAACACAAATGGCGGTGAGTTCTAAAACAAGGAAGCCAGGCAGCACCCTACCTTTGCGTGTCAACGACCAGTCGGATGAGCTCATGAGCCGGGGGATATTTATGTACCTGGTCTCACAGGTCTCTTTGTTGTAGCAGCACCAACCACCTAAAAATAAGACACTAATATTATCTCCCCTCCCCCACTTACATCCGGTGCAGAGGGGGAAGACCCCAACCTGTTAGTCTATTGTGGAGTCCTAAGTAGCATTGGGGAGGGAGGGAGGGAGGGAAGGAGGGAGGGAGGGAGGGAGGGAGGGAGGGAGGGAGGGAGGGAGAGAGAGAGGGAGGGAGGGAGGGAGGGAGGGAGGGGGGGGGGGGTCAGTCGAGGCATGCACTGCCCAGTCAGCTGAAACGTGTTTCTGGAGATGACGCAATGCATCCGGTGGCCTCTACAAGCCCCATCCCCAGAATACACATGCTCGCAATTCACATAAATATCCAAAAGTGATGGAGAGGAGGTTGGGTGGGGGTTGGGAGAGGGTTGACGGGTGGCGTGGGCGTGGGCGGTTGCTCACAGAGTGACAGCCGCCGAAAAAGGGGAAAAAGGGAAACGAGATGACCACCGGTTAAAATGCCAGCGGGGACGTCACACCAAGACAGGCTGACCTCTCGAGATAAAATTAACCAGTTGGGAGGGAGGGTTTAAATACACACCTTCCAGAAATATCAGCCATCGCTTGCTGCCTTTGAACTCCTTTAGGTAAAACCTGTGAACCACAAATAAACAGGAGATGAGGGGCAGGGAATGACTGGACCAAGCAAACACACAACCATACATGGACACTTGCTGAGCTTACATCTACCTATACGAGACCTCCTTCTCAAAAAACACAACATAAGGTGGGTGACATAAATATGAACATATTTTCTTTGCGGCATTGTCGGTGGTTGATGATGGCTAAACTGAAGTCGATAGCCTCAAACAAAATACATTTCTAAAACATTCTTGGTCCAAGGTCAATGAAACGGTTGTTTCTTTGTTTAAGCATCTTTTCGTTTTTTTTTAAGTATCATATCAAGAATATGACGAAACACCACTGCTCAAAGCTTTCCCGCCCAGAAACACAAGAGCATCTTACCCGGCAGCGGAGCCGTCGTTGCAAGTCACCTGGGCATTCTTGAGGAAGTGCAGCTTCATATCATCCGTGGCCTTGTTCCCAGAACCTGACTGCTGATTGGCCGTCCGAGCCGCTGAGCTCCCCTCCTTGCCTGACTCAGTCGACCCTCCAGGCCCAGAATGAGACTCTTCTTCTGGGGCATGATGAGCGCTCTCACTCCCCTGGTTTCCAGACTTCTTGGATGATTTGCCACTGGGTTTGGCATTGCGGTTATTCTGGCAACAGATTCCTCCTAGCAGAAGCAGGAGAGTCAGATGGCCTAGTAACTTCATAGCCAAGCCAGCCTGGAAAAATCGAAGAGTATAGCATCATTAGAGAACCATTAGCATGAAACACAACTGAGCGTTGATTTCCATCAAAGTTCTTGCTACCTAAAGCAGGTTTGGAGACGTTGAAGCGAAGATGATTATTTGACTTGGTGGTTCCAAACCTCAAATAGAAAATGTACAAATTGTAAATGTAAAAGTTCGAGTCAGGGTTATCGGAATCCTTCCATTCCAAACCCAACGTACCCCTTTCCGATATCCGCCTGGAAGAGGGTCACAGTCGAGGAAGGATGCCGAGGTCGAGGGGAGGAATGGCACGGCTGAGGACAAAGGAGACAATTGTAGGCGATGGTGGCGTTGATGACCAGGTCTTCAGTGAAGGCTTGAGGTCGGTGGTAACCTTTATAGTACCATCATATGGATCATATTTCCTCGTATTCTCTTTGAGCTGCTGCCAGTTTGCCGGTGCCGCTGAACAAGGCACACACACCAGGGGTGTTGAAGTGAGTCAGTGTGCGAGGAGAAAAGATAACACCCGCTTTCTCTTGAACATATTTCAAGCCTTCGCTCCCGGAACACACGCGCGCATGGACGCACAAACCAGACACACGCACCCAACCTCCCACCTGACCAAGGCCCACAACAAGCGCCATCCCCCCTTCACCCGCCCCCCCCCCCTCCCCCCTCCTCCAGCTTCTCTCTCTCCCTTCACCCCCGCCACCCACCTCTGTTGGCCTATGCTTTGATTTAAGCACGTACATTGTTGGCATACCTGCATAGTGCTTTTGTGTGGTATGTAACCTCTAGGGTCACTGGAGCGCACACCTCAAACACACTCTGACCAGAGAACTCATGGTCCCCGTAAAGTTAACGCACGGTTCAGAATCCAACGGACACGGACACTCCCAAGGTGTGCAGAGTGGCTGACACTGAAGGTCGAGGAGGGACTCGCTGTTTTTTACTCGATTGAACGCCCTATGATCATTCACTATCTAAAACAATAAGTAGTACGTTTAATTAAGGCCTAGGTCTAGTATGCAATGTCGACATAAACAATGAACGTGTCCTTTCAGCTCAACACAGAGAAGTATTATTAGGTCTACACTTAAAGTGCAAAAGAAGATTCATTGTCAAATCATTTTTCCCACAATAATGATTACAAAGTTGATCTTAATCCATTTGCATTCAAGAAAGTTCTGAGAAAAACAAGCAATCCTCAGACTATTCTGAATTTGTCAACAACTCCTCAAACTATTTATGCCATGACACATTTTTTAAGAATTACAGTCCGGTAAGTGAACCAACTTTAATCTATTACCTGCACCTGTCAGTGTGCACACCATTGTGTGTGACATGTGTAGGACAAGTGTCACTCATGCAAATCAAATGATGGCTTAGACTATAATCACACTATCACACATTTTGTCACTCCATTTTGTCGTAACATTGTTATCACATTTATATGTAAGAAGACATTACAATACAGCCCAATCCTTTTTTCACAGACAGTACAGGTTCAATAAAGTACACACCTATTGCTCGAAAATGATTTATTCAAGGAACGCTACACTGCACCCGTATACTCGCAAAAAGCAAGAAGTGTTTTTAATAATATCAATAATTCTAGTAATAGTAATAGTAATAATAATTAGATACTAAATTACAAATATTACCATGACTTCTCTTCACAACTTACTCAATACTTGATGGGCACTTAAGGATTTTAAGAACAGAGGTTGAGTCCATCTTCCACACAAAGCCTCATTTGGCCTCTTTACCTTTTTTCGCGGAGCTCTGGCAGGGGCCAAGGATGGTCTCACAGGGGCTCCTGGACAGAAGCTTTGCCTCTGGGGGAGGCAGGGCATTTGAAACAGATCTCTCGTCCCCCTCCCGTTGGGATAGCTGGAGGGTGACGCACCAGGCCCTGCCGATCGCTGAGGGAGATCACGAGCCCCACAGGGCCTCTAAAATTCTCATCAATGAAATGCACACCATCCTGACGTGTCAATCAAGCTCTTAATGAGCCTCAGGGAGGCTCCTGGGCGTGCTGGGAATCTGGGACTGGGACAGAGGCAGTGTGGGGCAGACAGGCACTCATAATGGCAGTTGACTTTGGAAGGGCAGGAGAATCTGCTGGGAAGATGAGGGACCGGGTGAAGGGGGGTAATTACAATCTACAGATAAAGCATCCACTACTTCATTAACATGCTCAGTCAAAGGGTTACGGTGGGTTCATGGTTTAGTGGATGGTTAGCAGAATGTTCGTTTGACCGTGTTTGCACAAAAAACATTGGTTCATCAGTTGACGTTCATCAAATACAAATATTTAGAAATCTTTTTTTTGTCCTGGTGTTTTCATTTCAAGTCAGACAGTGTCAAAGACGACAATCCCTGAATCTGGGCAGGACACGATCCAATCTAATGATTGAAATCGGAAATTCATGGATGAAAGGGTCTCTTATCACAAGCGTCTCATATCTAGACATTAAAAGCAAAAACGTATTTTAAAACAGGCGTTTTATGAGTTCCTGTTCTTGCTTTGGCTAGAAAGGGCATTTTAGCCTCATTCTCACATGCTTTGGGCTGCTTTCATTACTTTCAAGTGAGGCCAGAAAAAAATATGTCTGAGAGAATGTGTATGCCTACGCAAAATAAAAAGAACCCCAATGACACTGCTATACTGAATTTGATCTACCGAGCTGAACAATTTCTTCATTCCTTCATTCTCCTTGAAGTATGTAAATCCATCTGTCTTCCCAGAAATCAATGCAACAATCTGTTTAACAGATACCTCAAATAGCTGAGATACAAAAAAAAGTCGCTGTAAATCTATCACCTTTTTGCCAGACTGTCTCGAACTGAGCTCTCGAAATGGCATTGCTGCTATTTTGTTTTTCTTTGATATGGGATACAAGAGATGATTTTGTGGACAGGCCTCAGATCAATAGCAGGAGCCCCTCCATGTTTTACGCCCACGCTTGTCTCAACTCTGTGAACCTGCCCAAGGTCAGTCACCCTGTTTTGCACCTCTCCAACACCACCATGCAAAAAGCGACACTCTCATCAAGGAGTCTATTACCCAAAGCCCCTTTGAACGAGAAGAAAAACATTTAGCGTTACCTGCCGCAGAATGTGAAGAGGCCGCAAAGAGCCACTGACCTTTGGCCCTGACAAGGGGCAGCGGTTTGACCCCCCGGGCCACATAAGATGCATACTTTCTGCCTAGTGTTGTTATATTTTTTTCACAGGCGGCTTCAAGGTCAGGCCACTGACACCTAGATCCAGGGTGGTCCAGGCATTTGTCTACAAAGCAAGTGTCAACACGAGCAAACAGGAGCAACCAGGAGCCGAGGGCCACAAGGCTCGAGCGAGAGAATTTTTGTCGGCTGAGAGCATCAAAGCACGGCGCGCCACAGACAATTGACATTCGCTGGATATCTCTCGACCACCACCACAACACTGAAAGGTCATGACCTCCCCCTTGTAACGACTTCAACATCGAGCACGGGAGCAGAAAACTTTCAGCATGTGTCGTCAACGTGGGTGCTGGGCGAGGGGTTTGGAGGAACGAAAAGCGCACAGAACCATCGCTCGGTCCGCCCGACACGACGCAGCGCTAACCAGCCCGGGGGCCACGTCCTGGCGGCTACGATGCGTGTAATCTGACAATCTGCAGCCGCATCACCCCAAATCTCAGTTGTCACCAGCGTCGCGGGGCTAAGGCCGGCGGAGCGGCCCACGCCATGACAGATGGGGAGGGAGAGTGGCATGTTTACGAGCTGTGTGAAAGCCGGGCTCAGGAGGAGAGCGATGGGGCCCAGACCACGCCGCATTGCCAGGGCTCACCCTTCAATCAGCCCAGTCGACAGAGGGGGGGGGGGGCTTACCAGGATTGGTGCAAAGTGCGCGACGGACGCTAAAGGGCCACTAGCAGGTGGAGCGGGTAAAGACAGCCCTCAGAACCAGGTGTTAGGAGGCCTCGCATGTTAACCTTCTGCAGACTGCCAAAGCGTCAGGGTGATAGATGAGGTGGGGGGTGTGGGTGGGGGGTGGGGGTGGGTGGGAGGGGGAGGGGGTGGCAGTGAAACAAGGAGTTGAACTTCTGGAGTTTTTTGGAGGAGGGGAGGGGGGATGGGGGGGGGTGATGTAACAACGGGGGAATAGGGTGGCATGACCTAGACGTGTAGGTATGGTGCGCCGGCCCACAAGAGGTGGCATCAGATGGGGCGCATCTACTCCCTCCCCTCCCCCCCACACCCATTATTCCAGTTGGGCATGCCTGGCGCACCTTTGCCTGAGCAGATCCCACCAGCATGAGCTACACACTCACCAATCCAAGCTATGCAGCCGACTACTGTTAGTGGGAAGAATGAAAAACAAGTCCAGGCATCAAGGGGTTAAAATACCATGTGGGAAAAGCTGGCCCCTGGCTTTAACAGTAGTGTAAAACACAAGCTGAAGCTCAGATTCATTCAAATCAAGCAACCGAAATTGTCCAGTTCGGGGGGAAGGTATAAAAAAAAAAACGGACAAAATGGCATTCTTGCCCACATACACAATGCCAAAAACGACAACGCACAATCCTTCAAACGGTGTGGTGAACAGCTTTCCTCGCATCACCTTTGTCTCTGTCCTCTTGCCTAAGTCGGCCAAGGGTTTTAGAGTCGGGTGGGAGTGTGTGTGTGTGTGTGTGGGGGGGGGGGGGGGGGCGTGCTTTGGCAAATAGCTTGAATAGTCTTTGAGGCCCATGACACAGTAGAGCAGCAACGTGGCCTTGGAGTCAGGCTGGAGCGTCCGTTGCGACCGCCAGTCACCACGGTGAAGAATATCTCAGCAGGGGTCACGCCATGCTCGGGGTCAGAGTCCGTGTTCAGAGGCAGCGTCTGTGCTCCCCTTCCAGCTGATCCAAATCACGGCAGTAGCACAGTCCAAACACCCCTGCCAAACCCTGTCTGATAAGAACAAGCACACCCAATAACCCATGCTGATGATGCCGCGTATCTAAAGAAGATAATGTACAAAATACATCTTATAAAGGCTTACGAAAGGCTTTGTAGAGCGCTTGTATGGCCTCCATACATGTAACACATCTTCTTAATATAAGCCTACCATGTATGAAACGTTATACATGGGTTAAAACACCAGGTCTTAAAGCAATTTACCGTACCACACAAATCTTAGAATGCGCTACAAAGAATTCCTTTAGAATCTTTAGATCTTCCACTTGTCGCCACAAGCCGGAGAGAAGAACTAGGACACAAACACCATGGCATGTTACGTTTAAGTCTGCCTTCCACCACCCAAGCCGACCTTGGCCCGCCCGGTTCTGTAGGAGCCAGTCTTGCCCATGTTGGGAAGGCCGTAAATCAAGGATTCCTCTTGAGGTGATGTCAGTCCTTTGCATCATGTGTTGTGGCTTCACACTGTGAGGACACGTGGTCACAGCTTTCACAGGGCACCCACAAGCCTGGAGATTTACAGGGTAGTCTGGTGAAGTTTGAAGTGTGATTTGATCAGTTGCAGTTGAAAACAAATGCAGCCCTTTGACAATATCCCGCATAGTGTGCAACACCACTTCAGTTTATTAAGTGAAACGGTGAGAAAATGACAAAACTATTAATGCACATACCAGCAACACAGAGCGCAATAAACCCAATCACAATTTTAAACCATGACATCATGTACAGTACACAGTGAATATAAATAACACATTACAGTTAAATGAACAGCAAACAAACCTATTTTGGGCAGTGAATATGGTGAGGTGGCAAACCGAGTGTGATTTCTGCCCCTGCTGCGATATGTTGACCTGGTTAAGTCAAGGTATAAGAGGAGCAGTCTGGGTCAGGGCCACTTCCAGTTAATGGCCTCTCACTTCTGAGAACCTCTCATAAAAAGGTGACAGGTGTCAAAAAGTGACTTTCTGTTATATAGTGATTCCTGTCCTCGGTAAAAATTACTGTATTTTGTATTATCTATAGGGCATGAAGAAGAAAAAGTTTATAAGCATAATTACAAGAGCTCATGTTATATTTATATATATAACCCATCCATATATCATGTTCATTTCCGTCTAGTTTCCAAGTAGGCTTAGTCCTAAACAAGGATACTAGGCTACACATAGCCTACTCTACCAAACACAAGGGCTGCTGCAGGCTATAAACAATACAATAGCTTTGCCTAAAAATGTCATGCCGACGCTTCAAACTTCAAACACTTTTTGCCTCTTTTTTTTTGTTGGTTACAAGTAACGTTAGTTTCACAAAGACATACCTTTGCTTTTACCACGGACATAAAGTTACGTGTATTTGCATGTGATGACTGTTTGATCCAGGTAAAAGCAGCTGTTATAGGTCATATAAAGTGGGCGGTAGTGTGAAGGAAAAGTCTACAGCTTCCGCGGATGGGAATCAGTTTTTGGCAGAAAGACACTTTTTGGCACGACACCGGCACTGACTGTTGCTATGCTGTGACAAACTGGCACAACAGTTCTGACATACAAACACAGCAGAGGAATCCCGCTCAAATTTATGATAACATGACATAAGCATGAGTGTCAGCTTGTCGTGTAATAATTGAGTGCCTCACGGGCTGGCTGTCATGACGTATACCAACATTTCTTATGGGATTATACACTTGAATAAAACTAACATATGATGGCAACATTTATTAGGGGATTATACACTTGAATTAAACAATAATATTAAGTTAGGATAAAAATAATAATAATCATAGTTTAGCATTAATTTGTACAGGCCCAACTACAATTCTTTATTTTAAACTATTTTAGATGAAAATTATAAGATATAATAAAATTGTATTTTGGTTTCTAAAAACTATCTAACATACAAACCAAACATTGTCTTAATATCCTAACCAAAAAAGTATTTAATTGGCAATATTATGCTATTACTAATACTAGCCTACTAAACAGGCTGCTAAAATTATTATTAATCGTAGGTTTCTTCATCAAGACCTTTGGTGACCCAACAGATGAAAGAGCACTGTTTGCTCTTTGTCAATTGTAGACCGAAAACCTGAAGCCTGGTGATTGATAATCCTTTGGAGACAGAGTCCAAGAAACATGAAGATCTGCATCCGAAAGGTTTCATGACGTATGTGGATTTATATTGTCGGTGCCCCTCGAAATTTACTGCCACGATTATTCTCAGTGAGCGAGACGGTCCTGTTCTGGGTTTTATAGCACTTTTCAAATTCTTATTGCCCATTTCCCGGTCGATTTATCAACAGATTCCAGAGGTGAATCTAGGCAAAGGACTTGAACAATTCCTCCAAACTCCTGATTACCACAGAGTCTAAAGATAGCTCTAACAGGGTGTAAATGTCAGAGCCACACGTTACTCAGCACTGAAGGTTTGAATTGCACCTCCGTCCTTAGCCGAATCCCAATTGCTTATCAAGCAGAGAGGATTGAATTACAGGGGTGGTTAAAAACCGGTGCTAATTTAGACGTTGGTTTTATGGTTTAGGCTGCTGTTATTAACACCTGAATCATGAGTCATCACTCATGTTTTTATTTAACAGCAATTTTGTCACCCAACACAGTGCCAAAAATGCATTTGTGCACTTGTTGCTTTTTTTAAGACTTGCATCTTGCTATAAAGCTGTCAACACTATTAATCTGCAACAGAAATAATCTCTGACAGTCATCTTTTAGATGCAAAGCCTCTCTGCCTCAACTGTCATTTATGTATAGGCCGTTGCTTCCTGTGACAGATTAAAGTATGCCCATGCATCTTCTTGCCCATTATAACAAAGTGGTGAAAATGTCATGTCTGTAATAACAAAAATATCTTCTTTAATTTTGCACCGGTAAGCCTGGCAAGAATGCATTTAGACATCGGAACAGTGGACTATAGCCTATGGCTGGCAACACATTCTCATGTTGACTCATGACTCATGGTTCACACAATAGGAACACATCCCTGGGGAAAACTTCAGGATGAAATGGTTCTTCTGCATTGATACTGCAAATGTATTCAATGTCATAATTTCGGTTTCAATGAAAAGTTTCTGGTGGATTCTGATTTCTGGCTTGTTCTGTTAATGGTTCACGGTTTTAGCTCGTCTGTAGACGATTGACCTGAAAACATGCATGCATATCACACGTACTTCATTTGTTACACAATCAAGACATTTATTAGCGTCAAATGACCAAACAGATCAAATGTCAGAAGTGAAAGACAATCTGCAGTGGTTGCCCTGTGCACGTTGCAGGGACGATCTGTTTATGTTCTGTATCACTGGTTGAAATTTATGGACTGTTTTGCAACAAGAGCTAAAGAGGGCCCTTTGTGATTTATGGTGGCTATGCGTCACCGTTTATTAATACTGACTTGGGCTCATTGGCAGTTCAGCTTCGAGGTATCTTTGTCAGCATGATCACCAGGTATCGAGGGTGGACATGGGCAGAGAGAAAGGGGTCACAGATCAAACCCACCTGGAACAAGGCCTAGCTCCATCTTTCATCCACAAAATAGCTTCACCTATATGCACACACCTCTCTGTTGTGCCATTCCGAGTCACCGCCTGCTAAAAGCACACCCAACGGTTAAACCAAACGTTCCTGTTCAAGGTCTTAATTAGTTTGAGGGAGTTTTGTCCATCTTGGGGTGTGTGCCTACGGTTGTAGAGGGGGAGGGGTCTATTTTTAAGGCCGAGGACACACAAAGAGCAGAGTTACAGCATGTTAACCTTTCGGGTCAGTTCTGATACATAAACCCAACCCCTGGCTAAAAAAACTCCTCTGACCTCATGCTGGGGAAAATAGCTCAGGCCCTGTGAACTGGGGCCACAGTCCCCGCAAGAGAGGTGCTTCAGCTGGGCCAAGACAAAGATGCTGTGGCTCTCTCACACACCAGGCAACGAGCCAACACCATGTCCTTAGGAAATTGGGACCGTATATCCAGTAGCCCTTTAAATCACTGCTTCCCCAGCCTGTGTGTATTAACTAACTAAATATCCTTGGGAGGTGTAGTAGTGTCTGAGGACCTTGAACGTAACTTTGTCCCACCAACAACTTCTTAACCTTCTCACATCTGTGATGTTAGCTCTGCATGTGATGGTCCCAATGTTCCCGCCCTTTTGCTCCCTGTCTCCCTGAGTCCATACAGGATACACAACGTATCTGAAAGACAGTGACAAGTGTGAACCACGGACAAGACATGGGGCGGATATGAAAGGGCTTGTATAATGACACACTGACCTCTCCTACAATCAATACCAGGGAGCATTGGAAGGAACAAATGACTGACTTGTCCTGCTCGCTCAAAGGCACCCTGTAGATTAGCCCTGCGTTTGTCGATCCCTCTTTCACATTGACCTCATGTTCCAACGAAGAACAGCTGTGTCAGGGGCTTAGCAGTTCAGCTGGAGTGACAAGCCATTGTTCAGGGTGATTAATGACCTATAATATGAGAAAGAGGACAGTTCGTTGAAGGGTACGATGGCGTGAGAATGCCAATATCGATTTGCCCTCATTAGAACTATCTGGGCTATGTCGCTTTCTGGGGAACATCGACCCTGGAATTTTTTGCCATAGACTACATCGGGAGGGGGTGAGATTGTGCAAACCTCTGAAGACTTCATTGCGCTCTAAACCACTGCCAGAGTGTAATAGTGAGTGAAATCCTACCGTAATTAAGCCAAACTAAGTGGAAGAAAACTGTAGACCAAAAGCATTGCAATTGATTTTGAATGTAATTGAGCAGAACACCACCAATGTTTCTAGCAATTTCTCTTCAAGACAGCTTTTTCTTTACCTGACGCCAACTTGAGAAAGACTTCCAACTGTCTTGCGCTGGCATGTATGAACTGAAGAAATAAAACTGGGCTCCTCTTAGACAACCATGTATCAATTTTATTGGTACACATTTAGAAGAAAATACACAAACTGATAAGCGTTGAGTCAACTTTACGCACTGTGCAGACCAGGCAGACTCACTTTCACTCACATTTACACAATGTAATAGGATAAATTTCCATGTATAGTATCAATATCCATCTGGCAGAGTAACAAATCAACAATCAAACCATCAAATAAAGATATGTAAGGAAATAAATAAAAGTACTTTTTCAAAATGCAGTGGCACTAAATGTTTGGGGGAACCACTAATGCAATTCACATAATTATTTACCAGAATTAGAAATATATATGCAAACATGTGATCTATAATTAGATGCGCTCCGAAATGCATATAGCTGCTTTACAGCCGACTTGTATTGCATTCTTCAAAAGCCAGAATCCGGGTAGCTAAAATATAGGAAACAAAACACAAACAAACATAACTTATTTCACATAGTCTGGTTTAAGCAGCCCAAATGAAGAAAGCATACCACAGCCACATAAAGTCTTTCCTAACATGACCCAGTTTGGACATATCAAAGCGCTTGGGTGGGTTCCATGATAGAAGCCTTGAAATAATTTCTATTTTTGATGGAATATTGTTATTGGTAAACCAATAATGATCCTGTGATGAATGCCAAACCAAAAATACTTGACATAACAAAACACAACATTATGTAACAAAAACAAATAAACTGAATACCAACAACAAACCCTCCCACATTATGCAACTAATTTTGGTTGAAAGAATTCAGTTAGAACTGCACAGAAGCTTACTGTAACTTTGAAAACAATTAAAAAGGAAGGTAAAATACAGTCTTACAGATTCAGCGTCATGTTCCAGTCCTGTGTCGTGGTGTTCCATCTCATCATCGCGGAATTCCTTTATTACCTTAAAAGGAAACGCAACAACCAAGTTTGAGTGGCTTTCCTGACAAACAAACGCCCACACCTGGGCAGAGTACAAACAATTTCAATAAAGAACTTTTAATTGTCCTTTTTAGAGACTGCTGTATGAGCTGCACCATAACGGTTGAATCAATTAAAAATATATATGTCATATATATTCACTTAGCAGATGCTTATATCCAAAGCGACGTCAAGAGGGGGATTTGAACCTACATTTACATTTAGTCATTTAGCAAACGCTCTTATCCAGAGCAACTTACAGTAAGTACAGGGACATTACCCCGAGGCAAGTAGGGTGAAGTGCCTTGCCCAAGGACACAACGTCATTTGGCACAGCCGGGAATCGAACTGGCAACCTTCAGATTAGTAGCCCGATTCCCTAACCGCTGAGCCACCTGACCTCCCACCTCCCACCTGACAGCCACTGAGCCCATCCCATTGTAGTGGATACAGCTGGGAGTTGACTAACCTTTAAGAGTTCAATATATCTGTCAGGGTCCTTCTCCATCAGTGCTCTGATCTGGCTGTTGTAATGCTCTGAGATGCTCTCCTCCACAGCCACAGTGCAGGCCATGGCTCCTTCCTTCCCAAGCAGGGCTGTGGACGCCCCTGAGGAGATCAATGAATCATATTTATTTAATGATATTTTTATAAATATCGTTACCAATGTCCTTGGGACCAGTGACCACCTCGAGTCGAGCGAAAACCAATACTCCACCTGGTCCCACAATGCCTGATTGCAATGTAAAGCTAAACATATCATTTTGTACGTTGGTAATAATGTAACTCAACGTCCCTATTTGATATATTCTTTGTGGAAAATGGAACAATATAATTTAATCCAAAATTCTCTACGCCGTTTCTTTTATCAATACTTTACCTAATAGGAAGCCTGTAACATTCCAAAGGGGCAGCAGTAATGTTGGTCGAATTCGGTTCTCAGCCAGGATCTCGTCGAACTTCTCAAGGTGCTTTTTCTCCTGATCCCACATTTGCTGGAGGACAAAACAAAATAAACTGTAGCCTACTGATTGATACAGGTTAGCCGGCAAGTGGGTCTGCCATCAAATGTATGGCATCAAACGTATGGAGTCTGCCTCTCCATGTATACTCCACTACACTGTTAACATACATTAGCGTTAATTACACAATAACGCACATGACTCAGGCCAGTCTTTTGGTCAGTCTTTTGAGTGAATATTAAATGTTCAGTGATAACTATCACCTACAAAAGTATTGATAAATCTAACTGTACCTTCAGTTTCTCCTCGAGTGTTTACCTGAATGAGAGGTCCCGTCTGTGACCTTCCCAACACCGCCATCTGGCCGGCGTATATGCGGTTGGCACCATATTCACCTGCGTGGTCTACCCGTAACATGCTGTCCAGCATTGCCTTTTCTTCACTGTCAAGCGGGGGTGGGAGCACGCTGTATCCCCGCGACGAGAGATGTAATGGTCCTGTGTCAAAATGACACAACGAAAAGGTTATGCTATGTCCTCTGGCCTTTTATCCACAACTATACGTGAATTAGACGTTGAAAGCATTGGTTACATTGGTTGGTCTAGTACAAGTACAGTCAGACCAGATTTAATACGGGGAGGTAGCTGTTAGCTACAGTTTTTGAGTGCATGATGGCAAATCTCCTTGGACTTCCTTGCTGTTCAAAGCATGGCTGGCTGACAGATATGTTAGTCACATAGCAAACATTGGTGCTTACCTCTGTATTTTAAACAACATTGCTGAATTCTCAAAGGACTGAAAACTTGCGTCCAGTCGTGCAATATAATATGCGCGAAAACGGCTCTCTGCATGGCTCAATCTGTGGTCATTTGTTTAATTTAAAACACAATTCTGGAGTGTCATTGAATGCAATGTTGTCAGTATGTGGTGGCGCGTAGATATGACGTCAGTGATAAGCGGGTTCGGTGAGATTCTATTTTTCTTTATTTAAAAAAATACAAATTACCTGATACAAACCATGCTTTTATCTCTGGCTTTATATTTCAGGAAACATCTCAAATATACAAAGCTTTGGTTAAATGTTTTGTAACAGACTGTACAATTATTACTCATGTGGAACATAGGTGGCAGTCTTGCACAGACTGGTGGGTTATACAGGTAGGGTTTGGCACAACCAGGTAAAGTAAAAGCTTGATAGCCAAGTTGGAACTGCATTTACCAGAATCAGATATTAGAACTTTTTTTAAATGTTAAAATGTTTTCAAAAAGAGTTGTGAATTTGGCCTACACACTTTTTCACGAGTACCCCTCCAAAAACACAGTTTGACCACAGCTGCTTTTGCATCGGTTTAATAACCCTTTTATATAAACAATTTTACATCAAAATCTCACTTATAATATAACATAAACTCCAAGAATACCTTAACCATTTCTAAGGTTTCACATGGACCAGGGTGGGACGTCGGCCCCCGCAATTTTTTGAGCCAGTGAAAGAATGCATAGAGACATCCCAGGAATGAAGGGCTGACTGCTATGGAGCTGTTACGAAAGTGGGTAAACAAGTGTGGACTGGAGGATGGTGATGTGGGTGTCTGTGGCCGATCCTGTGCACGTGTGGGTGCGTGGGTGGGGGATTGGATATCGTGTGTGGGTGCGTGCAAGTAAATGTGAGGGCAAATGGTGAAGTAGTGTGTGTCTGAGTACAGACAAATGAGGGCGTGTGTGTGCGTGCAAGTAAATGTAAGGGGGATCTGCAAAGTAGTGTGTCTGAGTGTAGACAAAGGAGGGTGTGTGTGTGTGTGTGGCGTGTGGGCAACAGCAGGAGGGATTGAGGAGGTAGAAGTGGAGGGACGGGCATGAATGCCTGAACATCCCTCAGCTTGGCACAGTCCGGAGGCTGCCCTAAACTGAGGTCCAGTAGACTACAGTCCTTCAGTCAGAACTGCAGACAGAACTTCAGACTAGACCAATGTTTGACTATTATGGCTAGACCTGTGTCCATCCAAGCCTGTCTAGGTCCCAGGTAATCTCAATTTTCTCAAAGCTCCGACAATGACTGGAAGTATGCTGTTGAGGGGGGTTATACAAGGCCTTCTCTCTAACATGGGGCCATGGACTGATGACACACAGGCTCAGCCAGGTAAAGACAACCATTGACAGAGTAGGCTAAATGCTTATATAAGAACACTGCGTGCGGAACGTCAAATCTGTCAACATGGCGGTCTACCTTCCAATCAGGGATGTGACCACAAAATAGGAGGGCTAAGGGAGAGGGAAAAGAGAAACTGTTGTTTTCTACTTGGTTGACGAATTTCGACCGACTGGATGAAGGGTCAATCCGCAAGTGTTGTCTGCATGGAACCCACCAACTGCACTACGCACATGTGTGTGTTTGTGTGTGTGTGGCCCTGACTGGTGGTCTGGTCAGACAGAGCATAGTTGTGGTGGGACACAAGGTTGTGGGCCCCTGGGCTACAGTGAGTCAACTATAGATGCTCTCAGAAGGGGGCCAGCCTGGGACTTGACATGTCTTGCCTGGTAAATGCCTGCCTGGTAGGAACCAGTGCGCCCATGTGTTTATATACCCAATCTGTCTGCCATGTATTTTAAACCGCGAGTGAAGAACAAATTGTTTTCACAGAGAGAAGAAAGTGGGCATCTCCTTTTGATTTTTGTGAAATGAAATTTAGGATGTCGCATGTACTGTTGTTTAGTCATTGGAATTATTAACCGTCAATAGTGCAGTTCACAAAACATGATATAATGTGTAATATATCTTGTGGCAAACAAAATTGAATTGATTTAATTGAATGTAGTTTTTTAGTATGCTGAGGGGTAGTCTCAACATGTAACTGCTGGCTTTAAGACAAACATATCCTTAGGGCTTGTGACTATTGTGCTTGTGCGTGTGAGTAAGTGTGTTTAGAATGCACTGCATTGCACGCACTTATTCTTAAACATGTATCCTGTTGGTAAATATGTATTTAGCCTACAGCCAATTGTGCTGATAAATTGTGGAAAAAGTATTTTATTATCAAGCAATGTGATCCTAGTGAGAAAGTAGGTCATAAGAAACAAATGATGTTATGCAACATGTAAGAAAAACTAAGCACTTTTATAGCTTCGTGGTATCCCTCTGTCTCATAAAAAAACAATTCATTTTGAGATTTAAATTCACTAAGTCTCCCCAAAAGCTACCCAACCCTTTTTATAGTGGCCTATATAAGACTGAGACCAGTGCTAAATAATGTTTCTGGGCATTATTGAATTGTTTACACTTGAAAATTAGTCTTTGCTCTCTGCAGTCATTGGTTGAGGCTCAAAACTGAGGTATTTTTTCAGACATATTGGAATTCCGGACAGCGTAGCCTAGTCTAGTAGAAGCTAATAAGCCCCTAGATGTCTCAGAAGGTTAAATCATTTTATTTTTACTGAACCAGGAGAAAATGCAGGCATAGTTTACAGTAAGTGGTCACATTAAAAGTTATAAAACAGATAAGTAATGACAAAGCATAATTTGTTTAGAAAAGCAGTAGTGGGTTATTACGGAACGTAGTTAGTTACTGGAGAAGATAACCTCACATGAAGGATCCATCCCATTAGTGTAAACCTACTTGCTGAAAGAAGCTGATCTGAAGATGAAAAGATCAAACTCTTCACCATCTTGTCAGGGCAGGTGGTTTCTCTGGAGGTTCGTCAATGAACCGGGGGTAATAACTGCAATTAGAGCGGAAACCTGAGGGAAAAAACACATTCAGAACCTGTTTTCTTTGTGGTTTCTTTGGTTGTCTCCCGATATCTCCAGGCATGGCACTTAAAAGACAAGGTTTAAGTAGGCCTACAAGCTAATTGAGAGAGGGAGGATTGACTAGTAGGTGCATGTCGGTCGGTTTCCAAGAGTGATACACATAATATTGGGATGCATTTTCTTCCAAATCAAGTGGATTCATCTGTTTCTCTGTCAATAAGCCAACCATACTCACATGCTAAAGTGAAACTACTTGAGAAAGGAGAGTACTATAATCTTAGAAAATATGAGTAGATTAGGAAAAAACGTAGACCCATTACACGTTACATAACGCAGTGGTTCTCAGCAAACCATTGGGGATTACCCTCTCTTGGATAATGTTGATCTTGGGGGCTCCAAACCCACGTTTTCTTTTCGAATTTGTAAAAATCACCAGCCTCGCATGCTGACACAGATGAAACGACTTAGGGCAAGGCAGACGTTTATTTTAAAGCAGTGTGATGGCAAGCCAGACCTCAATTTATCCAGCCTATCATTTACCTAGCATTTCCTGGTTACCACAGGATGTTGTTCTGACTGATGTCTGTGAAATGATCCCGCCTGTCTGGGGTTCATCGACATCGGGGGAAATGTGCCCCGGAAGTCTCGCTCCCTAATCTCTCTTTAACAGAGTGCTAACTGAGGGGTTCCAAAGTCGGAACGCACAGAACAAAATGAAATTGCCATGGGAATTTAATGAAGGGTACGAGTGTTGAGTGTTTGGTCACAGTGAACATTCCCATGTTGGAAACATGTTTGCTTTTTTATTTCTAACATTAGTACAATTAATCTGGTTAGGGGAATATGGGAGGGATACAGGGGAATAACAAGTTGTTTTTGTGTTTACATAATGGACATCAATTCTTACATTATCCTAACTGTTTAAACGAGGCTAGGCAGTCTCCGGAAGGACAAGGTGGAGTTTGTTATTGTTGCAAGGACGACAATTCTCGGTTATATTCGAAAATGAAAACATTCAAAATTGACTTTACGGGTATTTTTCCACTTTCATCTGAGGATAATTGCTGTGTTTACATGTTGCTTTTTGCTGCTGTTCTTGTGTAACCACCTCGGGAGCACACATATGGTAAACAGCTGGTGGCTGGCACAAGAGAAGGAACCAATAGCAGCCATCCAGGAAGAGAAACAGACCCGTAAACCGATGTAGTCCCTTCATTGATAACAAGACACGTTAATTGAATTGAAAGACTTTCAATTAGATTCACCTGAACTGGACCTCTCTTCCACACAAATTTGTTCTTGTGAAAGATTGCTCTCTCTCTACAAGGCCTACTACTGAGTACATTGTTTTTAATTCAAGACCAGTCTTAAAAATGTAATTATTTCTGTGTAGGGGTGAAGCAACTAATAAATGTTACCAGCTCCGTGCCCACCGCCCCCTCAGTTCTGGGTAGGTATTTTTAGGGCGCCAACAACACTCATAGAATAAAAAACTGTGAGTCGTCTGAGTCAACAAAGTGGCTCACCGCTGTTATGTTGTGACTAGTGACGTGGTGGAGCTTTCCTACGAAAAGCAGAAACTAAAGTATTTATGCATACTTTATGTGCGTCTGCTTCGAGGAAAGCGTGCGTGTGAGGCGTGCGTCCGCGTGTTTTTGTGCTCGTGTGTGTGAGCTCCTACGTCAGAGAGGAGCTGAGTGAGTGGGAGGTGGGCTCCGGTCCCCATTAGGGTGAGTGGCGCTGTCTCCTGGGGTTATTGGGCCTGGGGAGCCCGGGACGCAGATTTCCAGAGGCTGCTATTTCTGGGTCGGACCAGGTCTGTTTCGAGTTTACCCGGAGGCCGCAGCATCCTATTAAGCGTTGTTAAAGTAATTGAGCAATGTTAACTCAAAGGGCTGCCTGACGAAGCTGAGTCCTTGATTCTGAGAAGATGGGAGTTAGTGCTTGACAATAGGATGGATGGATGGATAGATAGATGGACAGATGGATGGATTAATGCATGGACGGGTAGATGGATGACGGGTAGATGGATGACGGATGGATGACGGATGGATGGGTGGACGGATGGATGGATAGATAAATGGATGGATGGATAGATGGACAGATGGATGGATAAATGGATGGATGGACAGATGGATGGATGACGGATGGATAACGTATAGATAGATGAGGGAACAATTCAACGGTCACATTCCGCACTTGGAAAAGCTTTGCGACAAAGACGAACCCTACACCGAACCCAATGACCCCTCTCCCTCTGCCTGCATGTGGATGTTTAGAGTGACTGTATGCTCTAGGTTATAATTAAGATGTAAATCAACTGAGTCATAACATGTCACAGACATTGCATAGTCTTTTTGTAAAGAGACATTTCTGATGAGTCGTCCTTTGGCTTGCCAACATCCACAAGTGGTTTTCCTCCACAGTGTAATCACACTGTCTCGTCATCACCTCTTCCTGGTTCCGGTAAAGGAGAGGGAGGAAAGGAGCGAGAGAGAAAGAGAGAAAAACAATGATTCTTTTTAAATTTTAAACTACTAAACAACTACTATAAGCTACATGTTATGGATGAAATGTCCAGTGTATTGTTCCTACAATGTCAATTATTCTATTAAATATCTACTGTATATGCTGGTGTAGCCAGACAGTCTACAAAGATGGGCCTGCTTTAAAGGTCCTTTTGAATGGGATAGGCTCTGTTTCAGGTGCCAGAACAGTAAGGTGGTAAATACTTTTGGTCCATGCCACTCACAGTGGCATGTGAGACAGCTCTGGAGCCAGGTCTGGAGCCAGGTCTGGAGCCCTCCAACCAGGGCCTAGAAACACACACACACACACACACACACAAACACTCCACAGTGACACGCCAGCATACACACACACATACACACACACTAGAAAACACACACTCATTGAGGCACTCGCACACAGTCACCCGTACGTGGATGCACACACAAGCACACACAACCACGTTTCCCCATCTCCATGTCCAGCAGAGAGAGAGGCGAGAAGGAGGGCAGGAGGCCAAACTCGACCAAAGAGGCAAGAGGAAGAAGGAGGGAGGGAGAGAGAGAGGGGAGGGTAAAGGAGGACGAGGGCGGGAAGGAAGGAGGCCAGCGGAAGACAGAACCCAGTTATAATAGCTCGCGTAGGCTGACACATCTGAATTTTATTTCATAGCCCCGCACTGGAACCGCGCCACGCATCTAACACCGCTAATTTAAAAAAACAAGAAGAACGAAAAGAGAGAGAGAAAAAAAAGACTATATTTTGTTTGTTCGGTTCTTAATCCATTTCCGCGGCCCCTCCCCTGGCTGCTTGCTTCTATTTGAGTCCCTCCCTCGCTCCAACGTAACAGCCCAAAATGACACCATTATTTTGACTAGACTGTTTTTCCTCCCGGGAGAGGCCAGAGGAAGTGTAGGTGA
The DNA here is from genome assembly GCF_963692335.1 of Osmerus eperlanus. Taxonomy (NCBI): domain Eukaryota; kingdom Metazoa; phylum Chordata; class Actinopteri; order Osmeriformes; family Osmeridae; genus Osmerus; species Osmerus eperlanus. The sequence goes on along the minus strand of NC_085039.1, from coordinate 7,168,611 downwards.
CCCGGGGTGGTTAACCACGGTTGGACCACGGTTGGCACACACCACCGCCACCCTCTCCCACTCCTCCCTCCTCTCTGCCTGCCAGGCCTACATTGCGACTACTACGCCATGACCGCAAGTGGCAACACTCCAGTGCCCGGGCTCCCATTGGCTCTTACCAGACTCTGGTCGCTCTCTTGCCATTGGTGTAAACAGGCTGTGTGTCTGGTTCAGCGATGTTTCTGGGTCTATGTCTTTAAGGGGGTCTGTCCAGACCGGTCATTATGTGTGTATGTTTGTGTACATCACCTTTCGGCCTCTGCGGCTGTTTACACAGTCTGGACTGTTATATCATCGTGATTGTATAAGCGTGTTCAAGAGGGGTTGTGTGTGTGTTGGTTGTGTGTGTGTGGGTATGTGTGTGTGTGAGCAGAGCATGTGTATGTGTATGAGTGTGTGGATCTGTGTGTGTGTTTGTTTGTTTTCATGAATGTATGAGCATATGTTAGCCCTATGTGTCTGTTTGCGTGAATGGAAGGTGCACACTTGGGGTACGTGAGTCGGTGCGCGTGTTGACGCATGTGTGCACTCCCCCTCTGGACGTCAACAACCTCCAATTCCTGCAACCTCCAGTTCCTGTCTGTCTCCGACCTCGGCTGCGAGGCCTTAGTCTAGCCTCCAAACCCCGGGGGTTTATTTCAGACACCAGAGAGACATTAACTCTCGCTCTCTCCCAATCAAAGGTGCGTATTGGTGACCGAAGGAATGCCTGACACTGACCAAGGCCATTTTTAGAAGGCGTTTGCAGACAGACAACACACCATTTCACATTTATCTCCCACAAGACACAAGCAGCAGTATGTAAACTTGGACACAGACCACCGTACCACACACGGGGCCCCTTCAAAGTGGTACAACCCCAACCCCCCTCCCCCCCCCTGCCAAAACGACGCACGACCCCAACCTAGCCATCCCGCCGAAATGTCCCAGCGCTACTTTTCGGTTCCCAATGTTCCCGTCCATGTGGTCTTGATTAGCGAAGACAAACGCGCTTTCGCCGCCACAATGATTACAGTGGGAGGAGTGTGTGTCCAGACTGAGCAGATGGATGGGGCCCAACACAGTTTGGGCTCCACAACTATCCCTTTCTACTCCACGGCCAGTAAACATCGGACTGTGTTATGGTTTTAAAGGGGTCCCCCGCAGACTGAGCAGTTTCTCCGTTTGTTATTGCCTCAGTAGAGTGTCTCGGACCATTTCGTCCAGTGAGAACAGCCCAGCTCTCGGGCCTTTGGGACAGAGACATAACATGCCTTGTGGGTGGGTCGGTCAGTAGGTGGATGGTTCTATTGTTTAGAACTGGTCTGGTCTGTTAAACGGCTGTTCTGGGTGTTTCGGCTCGGCCACGAGACTAGCACCTATTTGTCTTTGAGCTCCTTGGCCCTGTCAGGGATAATGCTACGTTTCTTCCAGTCATCTTGATTACAATATTCTTGCAGTTCGTTCTATATAAAGACGTGTACCGTTTGACCTGTGAATCCAGTTCAATCATACTGGACGGGACATGTGCATTGCATGTGTGAGTAAAGCCAAAACAGGCGAAATTGCTGCTGAATCTAAACGGTAACACTATTGCCTGCACACTCAACATGTGTGTATGAAAACAGACATGGTTTTTCGCAAGCGTGTACATCTTTCACAACATATTTGGTATGAACCAGAAAGCAGGAGGATGCTCTGAAGTGATAAGGGCTGGGTGTGTCTCTCTGTCTTTGTTTGTGCACGTGTCCTGAGTTGATCGGGGACAGGTAGGCCTCGAGAGATATCTCTGTCACCGCCACACACTCCTTCCTTATCTTTGAGGTCACAGAGGCCTCAGGGTGTCACACACTCTGAATGTGATGGGCTCTCTTCTGTTGTAGGTCAACACAACAAGGCAGACTCTCTGGCCCTTAAAATGACTGAATGACTCAATAAGGTTTCGGTTCAACTAGGTGAAAATCGACTTCTTTTTTTCTTCACAAAACACCACAAATCCAATTCATTTTTAATTCTTCATTCCTGTGAAAAAAAGTAAGAATGCTACTCTATTTCAGTAGAATGCATTCTCCACCACAGAAGATTACTTAACCGTACACCATCCCTGACGCCCTGGACCAGATGCCTTTGCAGTTTTCCCTCAAGAGTGATTCATACCTCAGAATAATAATGTCATATTTGCCTTTAAGCTCTTTGCACGTGGCCAGACACATGGTAACAGCGGATGGGAAGGAGGGTGGACTGCCTGGTTGTTGGCGCTCCGAGGTACCACCATACTTTCCATGTTTCTTCTCGGGTGGTTGTGTTTGGTAAAAGAACCAGACGGTGTCATACTTTCCTCCGCTGTAGCTGCTGATGCGACCGGAGGGTTGTTGTTTTTTCTCTCGTCTTCCTCAGTCGACTTGACCAGGGTGACGGTCATTCGCATGGTCTGGTCTGGTGTTACCGCACTCTTCTTAGACCCAGACTACAAAGAGCCTTAATGGAGACAGCCAGTGTTTTTATGACTTTACTAGAATATTCCATGTAGAATGGTTGTGGATGGCTGGAGATGTCTGATGAGGCAGGTTTTATGGTGGCTTCTTTAAAGAAAAAAGGAAACCTGGGTTTTGAGTGGTTACTCATCTTCACATCTGGCCCTATGGACAGTGCTCTATCGACACAAACACACACGCACGCACACATAAATCTAAGGCCAGAGACCATTTGATATGCAAGTCCCTGTGTTAACAACAGTTTGATGTGAGGCAGGGAACAGAAGAGTTAATTATATCTTGACTCCAACTTTGAAATACTGTTACTTGTATTATTGTGTTGAACTTGTATTGAACAGACAACCACATAGCTCAGGCAGAAATGAGAGTTGTTGAATGCTTAATTAGGGCACTGATCTCCATGAAAGACTGTTCAACTATTCAGTCGTATTATCAGCTGAATCTAAGATTATGGGGTTCGACCACAATAAAGGATATAGAACTGACCCCCAGGGGTTGAAGTGATGTATCAGTTTGCCAACCTTGGCGTGGAAAGCCCTACCAAGATAATGACTGAGGGGGTTCATTCTTTTCTATAGTGCAAAGCATGTGTATAAGGGCTGTTTAGTTCAATTGTTCAACCCAAAGCACTCCATGAGACAGTGAATCAGGTGCCTCCCCAAATCAGCGCTACATACAGACACACACATACAAAAACACACACACAGATCCATAACCTAGATAAATGACAGTCCGAATGCCTACTTTGACAAACTCCTCACTTACTCGACACAATCCCTTTCTACCTCGCAAATCACACGAACAAAAAGGGCCCCCACTTCACAAACACCACCAAAGTCTCTGCATTCCATCGAACATCTAAGCCATGCTACTCAGAAATGACACCTCTGTCTGCATTCAGTTGGTTGGCACAGTCGTTGCCTGACGTATGTGTACGGTGGCACAGCTATCTACTTAGGTCCAATAAATCAGTCCAAATCATATGTGTTGCGAATGTGCGTAGGTGGGCCACTCCAAATGCGGTTTCTCACATACCTGCTGGTTTAGGCCGAGTGTCGCATTCCTGTGGTGCTTCGTATACATAAGTGCCACACAGGTGCTACTGGTCATCAGTATCTAGGTCACAAGGTCAGATATAAGGCCTTTCTGTAGAAGGAGATAACCTCTTATTGTAAGCGTTCTAACCTGAACTGAGAAACAGATCCTGTGGTCACAGAGAGAGAGAGACACACAGGGAGAGGGGCAGAGAGACAGAGAGAGAGAGAACGAGAGAACGAGAGAGAAGGCTAGTGGTTTGCTACACAGGGAGGATGGGGTTGAGGGAGGAGAAGGGAGAGAGAGATGAGGGGGCAGAGAGGGGGGAGGGAGGAGTGTGACTGGGTGTGGAACTGTCATCCAGTGAAGGGGAGTAGCTGTGCTTTCTTGATCAAGATCCAGCAGACGTGGGAGAAAGGGGAGGGATGGAGGGAGGGGAAGAGAGAGAAAGAGAGAGATGTCCCCCCCCCCCCACCTAACAAGGAAGCACACTCATAAACAGCCGAGACAGACAGAGGGAGAGTCAGAGAGACCAGGCATCGCACAGAAGCACCAGGTGTGTGTAGGACGAGACGCAGACACTCGAGGAAGGTACAAAGTACAACAGTGCTTTCACAGAGAAAGGGAAAGTTTTCACCCACACAAACACACACTCTTAGTCATACACAGAGAGACTCTCTCCTGAACACACACTGAGTGACTGTGCCACCCAGCTTGAGCAGCAGAGATCAAGGCTGAAACAGAGTGCCTTGACCGGTAGAGGAAAAGTCTCACACAGAGACAACCACACACACACACACACATACAGTATAACCCCCACTCGCACGCTGCGTGTCTGTGCTCCCTGGGGCAAGGAGCAGGGATATTCTACCCAAGCAAGAGGAGCATCAGTGAGGAAGAGGAAGGAGGGTGGATGGATGCCTTTTGCAAACTAAGTGGCTTGGACCCCCTTTGGGTAAGTGGACATCTGGTTTTCATTTAGATGTTAATCAACCTGAGTGTCAATTAACTTCAAAACTTAAAGAACATACTGTATATTACAAATATGTATATATATATTACAATTGTGATGCAATGTGTATAACTACAGTTAACTCAATGGTAATATTTTTATTGAATGATTGGTAGTACTTGTTCATTGAATTAATGGTGTTCTTAGTCAAATGTCTATATCCACATGAACAGCTAAAGTGAGTTGGTTTGTAAATGTATATATGGTCAATATGTAAAGTTGTCAATATGATCAGCCTGATTTCAAATGTTCTATGTATGTCCATCATTAGCTTGCAGCACCTCAATCATAAAGCCTGAATTGTTAAATAGGTCTAATGAGGTCCAAAATCTATCTATATCAAGAACTGATTGTCAACGAATCCTTCCTCAAATGACTATTCACATTTAGAGAGTGACATGGGCATGACACACCACAAGACTGTCCTGACAACGTAGCTTGGCACGGTGACATCCCACCAAAACGACTGTTTCCTTGGCTGACTTTTCCAGAAACAAAGGATGCCCGAATATGACGAACATCAGTTCCATCTGACCTTACACACACACCCACACTGATCTAAAGTCACAAAGGTAAAGTGAGAGTTAATGGGACTCAGCTTTTGGAAGGAAAAAAAAAGCGAGGGCAATGTTACCTGATACTTCCCTTCGGTCCGCCAGGCTACAGAGAGGGTCTGTGTCCCTGTTGGCATTTTCAAATGTCATCCTAATCCTATGTAAGTCCTACACATTAGCTTTGAGGAAAGCTTGCAGACCGGTGCATGTCTCAGAGAGGTAAGCTAGTCCCATGGGAGACGGAGCACCACTGTGCAAGAATACAATACAATGCTGGTTGAGGAAAAGTTCGGTCTTTTTTAGGAGCTTGTTATTTTGTTGTTGAAGCATGTGAGAATTCATTTTTTTCTTTTACTTTAGCTTATTTGAAATGTGAAAACTGACAGTGATACAGCAAGCAAACCAACCATCTTTTGACTCTATGAAATCCTACAGTGCCTTATTTGGGTTACAAAGTTTCAGAAATCTGACTTGGTGTTCAGAACCACCAGTTTACTTTTGCATGGGGGGTGTCCAAGGCTCAGACTGAGGTGTTTTGATATGCAAAAAATGTAAGATAACATTTTGTCAACAGCTTTCTTTTTTTCCCATAACTTTCATAATATTATATGATTATGATATTTTCAATCCCTACAGTTTTAATTTCTCCACCTGAACATGGTGAACGACTATAATCCCTCATTTAGAGGTGTGGTTCAGGGAACACCTATCTTACAAGCCTCTGGGAGTACACAGCAGAGAATGTATGGTATCTAAACAGTTTCGTTTCCATGGAAGTGTTCTTCTAAATCAAAGTGCACAGTGATTTGAGTGACAGGATAGTGGGAAGGGGTGGGTTTGCCAAGACAGTGGGAAAGCACAGTACCAGAGGACTCCTCTAAATTTACATTTATTAATTTAGCTTTTATCCAAAACGACTTCCAAGAGAGAGCTTTACAAAAAAGTGACAACGAGAACAACGAGATAGCACCAAAAACATTGCGGGTAGCCAAAACATGAGCATACATTGTGAAAAGCAAATAAGTGCCGATGGGAAGAAACACAAGAGCATGTAGTTTAACAAATTACAAATTAAACAACATGAACCTCAAAAGTGCAAGAATGTACCTGTAGGAAAGCAAGCAACAATAATATAATTTACAGAGAGTACAAGTAGTTGTATATCAGTTACAACTAACCAACAAGAGCAAGAAGTCCCTCAATAAGTGTCATTGTGTTCCTGGAGGAAATAAACTAACATCGGATCCTATACTCTAACTAGTTTATCCTAGCTTTTATCGATGAGTAGTAATGGAGAACATCCATTCTGCAATAACTATAAGCTACTGTTTTAGCATCACAGCCCCAGGCAGGCTTTTCTCAGTTCACATCAGCATGTCTGTTAGGTAAAAATAGACACCATGTTGCCATCCAAACCTGAGTGTGGGATAACTTTCTGTGGCTACTTCAGCCATAGCTCAAAAACCCTGAGTCAGCCTTCCAAGAGAGAGCTTTGAGTGTGTTCGACAAAGTTACATTTATGACATGAAAGTTAAAGCGTCTGTTCACCTGCCTGCGTGGACCACAGAAGTAAGGAGTATCTGTGAGAAAAAGCCTCCCACTCGCTGTCACTTTCACAATTTGTCACTTTAATAGTGTGGTAACTACTGACGAAGAAGAGTTCTGTTCGTCTTTTCAGGAACGGTGCAGCTATTCAGTTTGTTCCTGGGTTTAGAAGTATCAATCAATCAATCCGCTGAGTGGAGAGAGAATCTAAACACTCTTGACATGACTAATAACCCACCAATACCAATACCAACCAGTGTTGCTACCAAAGTTTCTCTGAGGCTTGAAGGTCAGAGTACAGAATTTATAGTAGGAAATGAAAAACCAAGATAACATACAGCCAATCGGTATTCGTTATTTAATCAAGCGGATGCTACATCATAGACCCGTGACTGTCATCAGAACATGCTCAAGGAACGCATGTGAATGAATAACAAGACAGAATATATGAACAGACATTAAGGCAATAGCTGATCTACTGATTGTGAATGACATATGCGCAAAATAAGTCCCAGATTTCTTCCACACTACATCACAGAACAGCTGGAGAGAGAGTAAAGGAAAGTCTACTCGTGAAGGGGAGTATCTTTTTTCATTGTAGTAATTTATTACGACGTAGTGACACACTCCTTGCATTGTGAGAACACATTTGTAAAGGTGCAGAAGCTCATTATACTGGACCTTGATCCTCCAACTCTTCCTTTCAACCGTTCTTCACTCGTCCCCAGACACAAAGTATTACAGTGTAAATGAAATGAGCCTTAACCAGATTATCAAGAGAGCGAGTGGATAGTTTGTTGACAGTTTGAGTGCCTATGGAGCCACCCTAGGTCTTTGTCCAAATAAAGTGTAGCCCAAACCAACACCCTTGCTTGCCAGGACCTGGGAACCAGAAACGCCTCTCACCTGCCGTGGTTCAGTGGCGGAGCAGAGGCCCCGGGTGGGTGCACAGGCCCGAGGGTGTTGTTGCGTAACGGCCCTCGCTGCAGCTGCGATGGATTGCGGTGGCTCTCTTATATCCCATCTGGAGTTCAGCCAGTCGCTCGGGATTTTTAGCCGCTAGCGATTCTGGCGACCAGCGTATTCACGCACCACGCGTGTCCGACAGTAAACCACTTCCCCTTGCGAATCCACAGGCCCGTCTAGCTCGCGCAAGCCAGTCACCCAACCCCCCCCCCCCCCCCTCGTTTTCTCACCTCAAGGGAGGTGTGAAAACAACAGAGTACTTAGGGATGTATTTTAGACTTTTGCTATTGAGTATCCAGCCATGATGCAATAGTCAACGTGATGTAATGTGAAAATGTTTTGGCCTCAACACCTGCATAATCCCACTGGCCTAGGACTACTATAAAAAGCTTTGACCTCATAATAATGTGTTGATTTCCATCCCTCCTAAGAGTAAGGGAAAGTTTTGAATGCGCTCAAGTCCTGGTAAGAAAATTCCAAGACTTGACTCAGCTCTTTAAAAAAACAAACAAAAAAAAAAACAAGAGAAAACCTCCCCAAGTCCAAGGCACACATGGGTTCTGTTGACTTGCTGGGGTTTCACTCTCCATTGCCTAGATACATAGAACGCGACGTAGGCTCGCCCCTTGGTCCAACTTCTCTGGAACCCTGCCCGTCCTCATGTCTACGAACTGTGAATAATTTCTCAGTGGACGAATACAGGGAGGAGTGCTAGACTAAACTGCCAGTGCATGACAGATAGTCATTCAACCTTGACTAAAAAGAGGATTTGGGAAACAAGATTAATGCTTTGGGTTAAGGCAATGTCTGTCTTTACCTTTGACTAAATGAATGCTCTTTGTGAGTGGTCACTCTGCTCGTATAACATCTGCTCTTCCCTTGTTCTCAATCCCTTACTGAAGGATTGGAACCGAACGTGGTACACGGCCAACCCGGACCTGACCCAGTGTTTCCAGAACACGGTTCTGGTGTGGGTCCCATGCGTCTACCTCTGGCTGTGTGCTCCCTTCTATGGCCTCCACCTCTACTGCCATGACCGTGGACGCATCCGCATCTCCTGCCTCTGCACCACCAAGATGGTGAGTGGCACACAGTAAAAACAACCACTATCCAAGCACTTGAAAAGACTCACCACAAACGAAACCAAAATGCCCCCAAAAAACTGATAATCGAAGAGAGAACAATTAGCTCTACGAGTACGGTTCACAAGTAACCAAAATTTCCATGCTCACCAGCGGCCTAGTTTAAATGTCTGTGAGCTGATTATGATACTGTGTATCAAAACATGTATTATCCAAGAGGCACAGAGCAGTCTTCTTCACTATTCTCGTCAGAGCAAGCTAAGCTGCTAGCCACCCTAAACCACAAGAGTATACTGCCCCAAGGTCATTAACATTATACAAGACCAAACAAGTGTTGGAGTGCAACAACCATATCTGCTATAAAATAATACAAGGGTGTGAAAAACAAAGCACACATGGCAGAAAGGAGGTTTAGTAGGGGTACAATGTCATGCCTCAATAAATGCCAGAGAGGAAAATCACATGGGAAAATGTGTGATGGTTTAAAGAGGATAATCAACAATGCATGGAGGTGTTTACAGGAAGTTTCTTTATTAACCCTTGTGTTATCTTCGGGTCATTCTGACCCATCAGTCATTGTGACCCACCGTCGTATTGCGACAAATTTACCTCATACAAAAACAAAGTGAAGCATTTTCTTTTAACTGTCGGGCTGTCTCAGACCCCCCACATTGGAATGGTTAAAAGAAAATTATTTGTATTTGTTTTTGTATTGGGTAAAATTGGGTAAACACAACGATGGTTCGTTATGAACCTTTGGGTCATGTGACCCGAAGGCAGCACAAGGGTTAAAAGAGATGTACGTTTTACGGTTTTGGTCATCCTACATTCAGTATGGGCGCATTTTGAAGTCGTACAGTCATCATGCTATCAAGTTAGAACATTTTGATTTAGACATGAGGATAAAAATATAGGGCTGGACCATGATTAAATTCTTTAGACCTCACAAGTTTGACACAAGATGTGACATTTACAAACTTACTGCATGGACTCAATTGTAGGTAAATACCTGATAGCTATTCAAAAGTAAACTTAAAGGCGGTTACACCAAAAACTGACATACTGTGTGTAAATATAAACCCTCCATTTCACCCAATGATCATGTACAGCTGAATCAGGCCGATTATTGACATGGTGTTCTCCCACCTCTCCTGTGTGCCCATGTCCAGGTGCTGGGCTTCCTGCTGGCTTCCTTTGGCTTCGTGGAGTTCTTCTACATCCTGCTGGAAAGGAGAGATGAGATCCACCACCACATGGTGTTCCTGCTCAGCCCCATCATACGCAGCCTGACCGTGGTACATAATCTCTCTCTCTCTCTCTCTCTCTCTCTCTCTCTCTCTCTCTCTCTCTCTCTCTCCCTCTCTCTCTCTCTGTCCCTCACACACATTCACTCTCACTCTCTATCTCCTCTCTTTGTCATTGTGTATGCCATTGTTTATACTGCAAATGCTCCCTTTCTCTGTGTCTCTCTCTAGGAGCGAGACAGCAGTTGTATTTGGGTTGTGAGCTAAGTGTGAGTGCATATAGTTGCCATCCCGGTCCTACTAGACATGCCTTCAGTGTGTTGATGCCTCCAAACTATCCTGCACTGCCGTCAATTCTCCATTGAATTCAGAAAAGGTTTTGATGGTCAGGAGAAATTCATGCATAGCACTGTTGACTCTATGTAGAAGGTGATGTAAGATTTACAACTACCTCGTGAAGCAGAGGCCGTGTAGGAGGAGCGGATGTATGGCAGTATACCTCCCGTAGAGACGACCCACAGACCCACTACCCATAATCCTTAGCCACAATCCCCTTTTCTCCTATGGACCAAACAGAAGTCCTGCACAGACTCACTCGCTCAGAATCAGACAGCATAGCCCACCTGTGGTTGCCTCAGACTCCTAAGTCAATATTGTGAAAGTTGGGGTAAAAAGCCCACTGAGACAGCTCTTGTACCAAACGTGAATTGAAAAAGGTCATCCATTTTCAGAGCATCACTTAGTAGTCCCTAGAGTTGGTAGAAGTTTGTGCAGTGCATTCGAATGTGCCACAGTTACCACTCTTGAAATTTACTTTACAAAAGAAAAAGGAATAAAATCAGAAACCAAGCTGATATTTAGAAGGGTTTCATTGACTGGGTGGCGCATGTTGAAAGTTCCCCATCTAGTTTTCAATCATGTAAAACAACACTAAAGCCCATTTCTTTCAAACCCACTTTGTTATGGTCCTCCATTTTCTTAGTCAATGCAAGGAATTCTGTTCCGCCTTCATCGGTAAACCCCCAGTTTGTGGTCTAAGGGATCCAAGCACTCCATTGACTGTAATCAGTGACCCTGTGACGCACAGGTTTATTTCCTCCTCCCAATGCACCAGACGTTCCATATAATTAGTAGGTATAGTAGGCATCAAGTGAGGGCTTAGTAATGGACTTAGTTCCACCCACTCACTTCCATTCATAGGGAATGTCCCGTGTGGCCGGTAAATGTGGCTACTTGGGCTCAGAAATGGTACATTAAAAAAGTCATTTGTAACGTATACACCATATGGGCCAGTTTGGGTTTCCTCAAAGATTAGCACCAAAAATGACATTGCGGCAATGGAGATTCTCAATTAAGGTGAATTTTTGGTGTATACTGGGGTCAGTCTGTGTCCAATCAACAAAGTAATTTGTAGAGGAATGTTGTTGATGTGTCAAGAGCTTGAATTATTATGAGGCCGCTGGATCAGGATAAAGCTGTGGTTCTGATCGGTCTTCCCAATGCTAACCAGTATGGTCACCATTATGTAACCTAAACCCACCACTTTCTCCATTTGGAAAGGAGCTGGCACGATAGAATGACGTCCCACTCTGCCGAAAACTCTGACAGGGAACACTTGTTCCAAACCCATGCAGACAGTGGTGCAGTTTTTTAGGAAATATACAATGTAGTTCAAGCTTTTATTTTAAGGATGAAAAGCACATGAAACAAAAGTCAAACAATGAAGTGAAATTGTTGTGTAGAACCAGGGCATATTGTACATCTGTTGTGTTTTTATAGGAGTAGTCAGCAGAAGAACAGCTGTGCCCGTGGGTTGGGAAATCCCAAATCTAACCTCCTAAACCTAAAACCAACAAAAGCTAAATCCCCCAAATGGCTCTATTTTAGGTTCCAGCACTGGGGAGCATAAGGAATCACAGCAACTAGTGATACAGACGACTTCCTCAAAGTTGCTCTGCAAGCAGGGGCTCGGTAGAGGAGCGTTAAAAGTGTAAAAGAACACAGATTTACTTATTTCTTTGTCTAATCTCTGTCTCTCACTCACTCTCTCTCCCTCCACCCCCCCCCCCCCTTTCTGTCTCCCCTTTTGACAGGTCCTGGCTGTATGCATCATCCAGCTGGAGAGGATACGAGGCTGCCGCTCCTCTGTGTTCCTCTTCCTATTCTGGCTCCTCTCTGTGATGTGTTCACTGGTGCCCCTCAGAGCCAAGATCCAACTGGCCATGGAAGAGGTGAAATACTCCTTTAACATGTGACGCCAATACGTCGCAACGTATTGTCGACGTTAGCTTGACTGTGATACTTAGCTTGACTGTGATACTTAGCTTGACTGTGCATGTACTTAAACTGTGGTGCCAAGCTTGTACTTTGTGTCCCTACTGAATTAGAGATGTCAGAGGGGCTGGTTTGCCATAGTCTAGACTTCAAACTGAGCTGCTATGGTCTGGGAGAAAAGCAGTGTCTGCATCGTTTTTTTACACATCCGCAAAGCTAACCAAAGTCACCCCAAGCTATCCATCCCTGAGCGGATCTCTCTCTCTCTCTCTCTCTCTCTCTCTCTCTCTCTCTCTCTCTCTCTCTCTCTCTCTCTCTCTCTCTCTCTCTATCTCTCTCTCTCTGGTCTGCTCCCCTCGCCCCAAATGTGTGTGTCTGTTGGTGTGGGAGTGCATGTGTATGTTTACATTCCCCCACTCTTCCTGCATATCCTGCAGACACTGCAATCATTGTCATCTGGGGCGGGTGTCTATAAAAACCCACGGCCATGGCTAGTCAAATTAGCATTTCTAAAAACACGTACAACCAAACATACAAACGTCTCAATTTTTGTTTTATCATCCCCGTTTTGACAGTGCTGAGGGAAAGGTAATGATGGCTATAGGAGAAGGCATGGTAAGATATGGCCAGCCAGGGTCAAACCAGAACCATGTCAGCACCCTGTTTATAAACAGTGCCTGCCAGTACACAGCAACTAGGAACTGTGTGTATCCTCATCATTGCAGTCACACACACGCCAGGCATTTGTACAGACACAGGCTCCCATAGACACACACACAGAGCACACTGACAATTCTTACACATTACACAAAATTGTCACGTCGCTGCCTGTCTAACACTTTTTACCTTCTCAAAAGAATGAGTAGTGGGCAGATTGGCTCAATGGGCCTACCAGAGTAAGATACTGAAAACACAGTAATTTAGTCAGTTCAGTGACATTTGTTATTATTTATTTTTTAAACATGTCTGCTTATAAAGAAGTGGCATTCGTACAACATAAAAAACTTGAGTTGAGCGAGTTCTTATTTTCAGACCCTGCAGCCAACCACGTTGACCTACACTCACCACCCACTCTCAGCCCACCATCTTGTCGCTGTTTTTGCTTTGTGGTCGGATCTAGCCCCCCCCTCCGTATCTCCACACTGGGGACCACATTACTCCAGGGGGACGAACTTTACTGTTCACAATGGCACTAGCTTTCACATATACCCCTTGCTACACTGCAGACTGTGAGAAGTGGTAAACACAAAGTATTGCCAAAAAGGCCACATGTCCTCCCCTCTTTTGTATGTTAAGAATAACACACGAACACCACATTTCACATGTGTTGTCGAGTGGTTAATATCTCTGCCCCGGACTTTTCCCTCCATCAAGAATGTGGGTGCTGCTGATTTTCAGACACAATCTGTTACTCTATTTACAGATATGGGCCCTCCTTAGCGTGACTGGGACATTTTACCATGGTTTTATTTATATAAAGCAAACCATTAAGAATACTGTTTTCGCCATAATTGGGCTTAGCTGTTCAAAAAAGTTTCCTTGTGTCTATGCCCCTTTATTTATCGCCATATCCTTTCTTATATACACATGTGCCCTTGTATGGGAAACCTTAAGTCAAATCCAAAAGTCTCACACAAACCAACATTGATAATACATAGCATTGTTGCTACACCACATCGAGTAATATTTACACAAACTCCTGAGGTTATTTTCTCAATGCAAGGGTGATTTTCTTTGTTGCATCTGTGCTTTTTGCCTTGATTACATAATACTAAGTATAAAGGACAGTAGTTGATGATATGCTTCACAATTTCAGTTTACTTTCTGTTTTCTGTTTTACAGGGTATATCGAGTGATATAGTACGCTACCTGGCCTTTTTCTCCTACTTCACACTACAAATGGCCCAGCTCTTTCTTTGCTGTTTTGCTGACCAACCCCCTGAGGGAAAAACTGTCTTTGAAAAGGTAGGCAACACATTTGGACCTCTTCCGTCACAATGTGTCCAAAAGTCTGAGTGAATGCCTGGGAAGGAATCTTGTGGTTCTGAAACCCCTTTTGGAGGAAGCTCGTGATTCACTTACTCCCCTTTGCCCATTCACACACTGGCTTCCTATGAGGAAAGTGTGAATGAGTGTCTGTCTGTCTGTCCTCCTCGTTCCATTCATCCAACACACACCCCAGTGGATAACATGACCCGTGCCTAGCCCTGACCACATGACCGCTACACCAACGCAGCTTTTAATTCAGTATCAGATTCCACCCTTTCTCTCTCACGCTCCACTCTTACACAAGTCGACATCATCGTAAAATATTTTTCCGACCGAAGAGACTCAAAATGTTGTGACAAATGACACACCAGTTCGAATCAGGCATGTGGTCAAACCTACACTGTAGTGTACCAAAGCCTGGTCGGTCCTCGATCACTTCTCTATGCATTTTCATGTAGAAAAACAAGAAAACAAACTCAAGAGACCCTAATGTCTTCTAACATCTGCCTGGTGGTGGTGGTGAAGTCGAGAGGCTGGAAGCCACAGCCTAGTGTGGTGTGTGACACACCCATGGGTCCATCCTCGGTGTGTTCTGCTCCTCCTCTTCCCACATCTTGGTGAGCTTTACTCACTCACTCAGAGCGAAAGGGACTGAGAAAGGAGGAAGTCAGGAGGAGGAAAGAAGGAGGGATGAAGTTAGAGAGACCTCCGGTGAGGGGGCGTATTGAAGAGAGGGGGTGCACATGTTGGAGTGCGTACACAAAACTACTGCTCTGTGTGCAGAGGCAATTTTAGGTTTTAAAACTGGGGGTGCAAAGGGTAGTATTAAAAAAAAAACAACGCTTACAAAAACATGCTCAAAATGAATACTAGATCTTAAAATTTTAAATTAATCATTAGAGTACAACAAACCATGATAGAACATAAAACTCTGACATCACTTAAACATGTTATAAAAACATTTCATCAGTTTTTTACATTCATTTGAAAATGTACATTTTTTCATCCCAACAGTAGGGGGTGCAAATGCTAACCCGCGGTAAAATCGCCTATGCTGTGTGTGTGTGGGCCTGTGTTCAGTATGTGTGTTCCTCCCACCACTGTGACGGCACTTTTCCACCCAGCAGAGACCTTATTCTGGCCCTGCTCTGACCTCTGTTGACACAGTCTGCAATAAATACACCGTCTCCACAATGATCTCCCCACTCCTCTCAAACTCATTAGTATCCAGTAAACAGAATGCTCCACACGTACATCATCCAACTGTTAAAGGCAACCTCTGAGGTGTTTTCCAAAATCCTTCCAGGAAGATAATTACTTGGTGGTAAAGATTTGGTGACATTGCCTTTAATCTCTTTCAGAACCCATGTCCAGTGAAAGATGCCTCCTTCCTCTCCAAGATTCTCTTCTGGTGGTTCACTGGGTAAAACGTCTTTTGCAACCCCTCAATTATGTAAAGCTGACTCACTGGGTGTTTTTTTGGTTTGTATTAAAAAAAAACATGACTGCATTTTGGATCCCTCAGGCTTGTTGTCAAGGGTTATCGTACCCCTCTAGAAGCTGATGACCTGTGGACTTTGAGGGAGAAGGACACATCTGACAGGATCATCTCTGACTTGGAAAAAGAATGGACTACAGAATGCGCCAAACTACAACAGTAAGAAACACTTACAAGTGTGTAATCTATAACTGTTGCTTATCAAGCCCATTTTGTGGCACCATGGTTAAACGTCCGTCGACTATCAGGCCTGATAAAGGCTCCTTGAGTCAGTCGTGCTGGTCTTGGTAATCGAAATTGGGTCTGTCACATTCGGGACGAAAATGGATCAAAATAAGCGAGTTGAGGGAATAAAGCCCTGTAATGTCGAGACAAAAGCACCGTGTCATTTTCAAGGCTTGTTAACAGATCCACCCTTTGAAGATCCAGTTGTTAAATCTCATAACCTCGGACTTAAGTGCTCCACTACTCACGTGTTAACGGATAATACTTTTTACGGCTGCAGCATTCTTGTACGCATCGGTTGACGTGTTGACAACAACAATGGCTAATTTCTTCGTCTTTTGGTCTTCCATAGTCTGTTCTGCATTAAAGAGACTAGAAAGCAGACGGTTAGGCACCATGCTAGGGCAATTTACTAACACAGAAGCCCTTAAGTCTGTTCTGTTGTTTTCCCTTCCCCTCTGGCAGGCAGGAGAGGGCTCTGGCGTCAGGCGTGGCGCTGGGCACCAGATTGCCTGACCAGGCCCAGCTCCTCAGGAAGCTGCAGAAAGAGCAGAGCTCTGGATTCTTTCTGCTAAGAACGCTGGCACGAAATTTCGGGCCGTACTTTTTGACTGGGACGCTGTGCATCATGGTCCATGATGCCTTCATGTTCTCCATCCCCCAGGTGCTCAGGTAAGAGGTTATGTTCACATAGAAGGCACAGCCGGGAACAGTATCCTTAGTTTCCAAACACTCTGTACTGTAGTTTGCACTACATTCTTCACCAAACATATCTCCCACACATAATTATTGACCCAGACACTGACATCCATTCAAAAACAGAATCAGGCCACCCCAACATCCAATGCTTTTTTTTAAACGACTCAGATTTCCAAACAAAAAAAGACCTGCCAACAAAAACTGGTTCACTGTTGACCCCGCCATCTAATGCCAGCCAGTCAGACAGGAATCTTGTTGTTGCACAGCCAAGACTTGTGGAAGTGTTAATTACGGTCACGGCTTGTGTGAACGAGGGAAGGAGAAGGAAACCACAGCTCCTCGCCTCTGCTCGGTGGACACTGTTTCTCCAGGCTGCAGGGAGGGAAGAAGGTGGCTGTAAATGGCAGAACTGCTGAGGTTGTGCTGGTGGACCACAATAAGAGAGCCGTTAGCCAAGTGTGAGGGAAGACGGGCCACAAGAGCAGCACTGTTGTGCAACTGGAGCTGCTCTTTGTGGACATGGAGGTCTGTGGCAACAGTACTACTCAAGGCCACTGGCTTTGGTCATAATAGTGAAAGTTAGCGTGGAGAGGCATGCCTAAGAAACTTGACAACAAAGGCAGACTTGGCAGAGTGTGACCATGTTGACACATGGACGCCACTTAATGGAGTGCACTTGCTATATTAGACTCCTCGCATCCAAGTTGTGTCATCTTACTCACTGTCACACAATAAATGTCTCAGAAGCACTCAGTATACAGATAAACTGATAAAGTAAAGTGATACTATACGATTGCAGACAGTTTGTTTGATACTCTAAACTCTGCCTCACCTTTTTTCTTCATTTGCACACAGTCTGCTGCTTGGTTTCATGAAGGACGAAAACGCCCCCTTGTGGAAGGGATATTTCTACGCCATCCTCATGTTCTTGCTGTCCTGCCTCCAGTCCCTGTTCAACCACCAGTACATGTACACCTGCTTCACCGTAGGCATGAGGGTGAAGACAGCTGTGATGGGCCTCGTCTACAGAAAGGTGGGTTATGCTACACTACATCTGGTCTGGTCAGTGAGGGGATGGGCTGAAGGCAAAGGCATGAAATACTGACAACAATGGAAATAGTAAATGTTTATATTTTTCTCAAAAACATCTAACATGAAGAAACCACTTGCAATGAAGGACGTCCTGAAATGTAATTGAAACTGTACTAACAGGATTTATTTATCCCATAACTAAGTGATTCCTCTTTCACTCCAGTCATTGGTCATCAACAGTGCTTCCAGGAGGACCTGCACAGTGGGGGAGATAGTGAACCTGGTATCAGCTGACACTCAGAAACTAATGGACTTTGTGGTGTACTTCAATGCCGTGTGGCTGGCCCCCATTGAAGTAGCATTGTGTCTCTTCTTTTTGTGGCAGGTGAGAAACTGTTTTTGACTTCCTCTAAGCGAATGCCAGAAAAAGGTCCCTTGATTATTCCACTGATGTAATTTCTACTTCTCAAACCCTCCATGCCAACAGAATAGCGGGCATGTAATAACTGACATGACTGTAGGATAATATACTTTTTCTTTTTTCAGCTTCTTGGTCCATCTGCACTGGCTGGCATTGCCACTGTCATCCTCATCTTCCCACTCAACGGATTCATAGCCAAAAAAAGGAGCAAACTGCAGGTACTTTACTGGTGATTTTGGAATGATTCTGTGTCATTTCAAACTCAGTGGCAGAAATCACAGAACATCTGGATGTGTTAGGTCAGAAATTCCACAGCTGGTTTAGACAGTGTGTAGGCGTATTGGCCCGGATGCTCGAGTCTCTTAACCTTTTGATGTCTCAACAATGTGAAGCAAAGGAAAAGACAGCTACAGGAAAATAGTGCATTTTTAATTTCTCTTTTGGAAGAACAACAGACGTTCAACAACAGCGTCAGTTTAATCGAACTTCCAGTCGAGTATGTGCTGACCGCTTTCTTGGCTTCTTTGTTGTTTCCTTGTTATAAAACTGCTAACCGTTAGGAGCTGTGACCAGTACAGTAAAACTGTAACAATTTAATTGAATTAAACGTCATTAAAAGTAATTCTTGTTTTGGATGTTGTGCTCAACATATGTTGGTTATGGACTATTATCAACAAATCCATGTCTGCAGATGTTTCTCTAAACCTTCCTCCCACGAGGGTGGTTTTCCCTGCTCTGGTTACTGTTCAGTTACTACTGCACCATCTATTATCTCAGGATAGTAGATCACAGTAAATATTGCCGTTTGTGCCTTTGGAGTTGATCGATTGACTGGTTTCCAGGAGGTCCAGATGAAGTTCATGGATAGTCGGATTAAGTTGATGAACGAGATCCTGAACGGTATCAAAATCCTCAAGTTCTATGCCTGGGAGAAGGCCTTCCTGGAGCAGGTGCTGGGCTACAGGGAGAAGGAGCTAAAAGCGCTGAAGAAGTCCCAGATCCTCTACTCCATCTCCATCGCCTCCTTCAACTCCTCGTCGTTCGTGGTATGTTTGCTGGAAGTTTCCTTTTTACATCATCAAGCAGAATCAATCTGTCAAAGTTCATCCAAATTAAGCATTCCTTTCTTTTCAACACCAGATTGCCTTTGCCATGTTTGGGGTCTATGTGATGATTGATGAGAAGAACGTGCTGGATGCCCAGAAGGTCTTTGTGTCTATGGCACTGATAAACATTTTAAAGACCCCACTGAGTCAACTACCTTTCGCCATGAGCACCACAATGCAGGTGAGGTGGATTTTCACAAGTTCACGTGTCCTAAAGAAAACCTCGGTCATTCCAACATTTGATTTCCAAAACTTCTCTGTGTTATATAGGCTGTTGTTTCCCTGAAGCGCCTGGGAAAATATCTATGTTCAGAAGAGCTTAAAGTAGAAAATGTGACCAAGGCTCCTTTGAGTACTGGTAAGAACACAAACACAACACAAAAGTATTTTCTCTCACTGTATTTGTCACAATGCATTTTGAAATCATAAGCCCTTAAAAAAGTGAAGTGAAAGGAAAAATGTTGTTTACATCGGTGGAATCCCACAGCCATGTTTGGCTAATGTTTGTTGTCACTTCCTGGGACTGAGGTTGACAGAATAATTATAGGATGTTCCCGTCCACTGGCCGAATGTAAATCCCCCTGAGTCAGATATGTGATTTAGAAAACACCCAAGCTCAATTTTCTTTGTCTGTATTCTGTCAGCACTTCCTAAGGCAGTTTATTAAAGCAACACACTGTAATTTAAAGATTAAACTAATCAGATCCCTTGTTATTATGTTCAGTCTGCAATTTGACATGAAACAAAAGTCTGGCCATGGCACGAGTGCATTCACCTGACTAGCATGTGCCCTTGGAAAAACTGGACATTGTTGACCTATGCCTATTTCTCTTTCCTCCCTTCTCTCACTCTCTTTTCCTTCGCTCTCTCTCTCTGTCAGATGGAGAATGTGTTGTGATTGACAACGGAACGTTCAGTTGGTCGAAGGAGGGTCCTCTCTGTCTCAAAAGGTAAGTTGCGCAATTTCAAATCATTACCTATTGAAATATTTTGAGATTGCATTTGAAGTAGGCTTCACCCTTCATCATTACACCTTTCATCAAACAGGATCAATGTGTGTGCACCACGTGGGTCTCTTGTAGCTGTTGTGGGGCACGTGGGTAGTGGGAAGTCCTCCCTTCTGTCGGCTATGCTTGGGGAGACAGAGAAGAGGAGTGGCAGAGTCTCAGTCAAGGTCAGCCATCTTGAAAAGTTAGCTTTTGTATCTATCTGACAGTGTTGTCTGTATTCATGACTGATATCTTCTACGTTTGTGTTTTTCCTCAACAGGGCTCTGTGGCCTATGTTCCCCAGCAAGCCTGGATCCAGAATGCCACGGTCCAGGACAACATAGTATTTGGGCGTGAGAAGCAGAAGACGTGGTACCAGCGTGTGTTAGAGGCCTGTGCCCTGTTGCCTGATCTTGAGATCCTACCTGCCGGAGATGCCACAGAGATTGGGGAGAAGGTGAGATTCATCCATCTCTACAGCTAAAACAGTTTATTGATTGTTTTGAAGTAGCCCTAATAGTTCTTCAACTTGTCTCAAAAACTGAGTTCTAAGGTGAAGTGGCTTAGATCTAATTCCTTCCTCTTTGTCCTGGTCTTCCTGGTAGGGTTTGAACCTCTCGGGTGGGCAAAAGCAGAGGGTGAGCCTTGCGAGGGCCGTGTACAGGAAGGCTGACGTGTACCTGCTGGACGACCCGCTGTCCGCCGTGGATGCCCACGTAGGCCAGCACATCTTCGACAAAGTCATTGGACCAAAGGGAGTTCTCAGAGATAAGGTAACAACTGTTCAAGCAAGCTCGCGAAATTCAATGCCTGACCTCTTTGTGACTTGTCACAACCATTACATTTGTCCATTGAAGGCATAGACATAACACCGAGACATTTGAGGAACACCATTGAGCTGACACGGTTTTTTGTTCCCATTGTTCATTTTGGGAATGCTATGTGGGTTCTCCGCAGACTCGTGTCCTGGTCACCCATGGGACCAGCTTTCTGCCGCAGGCCGACCTCATCCTCGTGATGGTGGACGGAGAGATCACAGAGAGCGGCTCCTACCAAGAACTGCTGAGTCGCCATGGTGCCTTCGCAGATTTTATTCACACCTTTGCCAGCACTGACCGTAAAGAGAGTGCCATACAGAGAGGAGGTATGTAGGAGCTTGAACATGCTTTAATGAACTGACATGGATTGGGTTAACCCTAACTCCAAGAAAGTGAGAACTTTTTTAAAGGGCTCTTCTTACTAAAAGCACACACTGTGTGTCCTGTGGTGCAGGTTCCAGGAAGTCCACAGCTCGGCTGAGCGTGACAGATTTTATGCCATTCTCCAGAGACCTGTCCCAGGAGCAGCTCATTGGGTATGTGAAAATTGACCCTGTGACACGCCCTGAACATGTACAGCTCTGGACAAAAAGTGTGTGAGTCGCTCTGTGTAAAAGCATCTGCTGAAGGGATTACTTGTAAATATCCTTTAGGGGTGATACCAACAGCACCAACCTTCAAGGTATGGAGCCCATGTCTGAAACAGACCTAGAGCCAATCCCAGAAGACCTAGGGAAGCTGACTCAGGTGGACAAGGCTCGCACTGGACGAGTGAGTCAAAAACTTACAATGGCTGTTCTTAAGAAATCTTAATTTGATCTTCTTTTACCTTGTTGATAGTGTCGATTTCATTTCAGCTTCATCAACTCTGGTGTAACATAGTGGTACATTGTCCTGGATTTGGATGCAAATGTCTCTTCTTTCTACGCCAGGTGCGACTGGAGATGTACGTGGAGTACTTCAAGACCATCGGCCTGGCCTTCATCATCCCCATTGTGTTCCTGTATGCCTTCCAGCAGGGTGCCTCTCTGGCCTACAACTACTGGCTCAGCCTCTGGGCTGACGGACCCATCGTCAACGGCACCCAGATTGACACCGACATGAAGCTGGGCGTCTATGGAGCTTTGGGCTTTGCGCAAGGTCGGTGGACGTGACATATCACTATGACAGTTTTTCCATGATCCAGATATACGCCCGGAACTGGTCATTTATCACACTGCTTTGTCGTTTACAGGTATAGCTATTTTTGGAACGACGGTGGCCATCTCCGTGGGTGGCATCATCGCCTCCCGCCACCTCCACATGGACCTGCTGAAGAACGTGCTCCACTCCCCAATGTCCTTCTTTGAGTGCACACCTAGCGGCAACCTGCTCAACCGCTTTGCCAAGGAGATCGACGCGATTGACTGCATGATCCCTGAAGGGCTGAAGATGATGTTGGGCTACCTTTTCAAGCTGATGGAAGTCTGCATCATCGTGCTGTTGGCCACTCCCTTTGCTGCCGTGGTCATTCTGCCCCTCGCCCTCCTCTACGCCTTTGTTCAGGCAAGTTCTGATCCAGGATATCTCTCATGGCTTGGCAGGATTCGATTCCACATAGCACCACTGTACCATAGGACATAAAAGCTTTTTATGACTCTAAAACTCAACATGCTGATTCAGCTTTTGGTTTGATTTTTCTTTTCCTGCTGACATTAATGTTACACAAATCCACAAGCAAGGCCAGACCTTGGAACCACCCTTCCCATTCCTCTCCTCCATTCGTTTTATTAAAACCTCCTACTTTTCCGCTGGGTCACAGAGTTTCTACGTGGCCACATCCTGCCAGCTGCGGCGGCTGGAGTCGGTGAGCCGCTCGCCCATCTACACACATTTCAACGAGACGGTGCAGGGCGCCAGTGTCATCCGGGCCTTCGGGGAACAGTCCAGATTCATCCAGCAGGCTAACAAGAGGGTCGACTTCAACCAGATGTCCTACTTCCCTCGCTTTGTGGCAACCAGGTGAACTTTTTTTTAACTCGGTCGTTTGATTTCACTTCGGTCTTCTTTCGTATGGTAGCTTAAAACTTCACAGGTAGTTTATAGTCCTACATTTTAGTCACACAGATTCGGACATTAAAAGTAATGCTATCCACTGTCGTATCTTGAGTGTAATGTTGTATACTCAGAATGAGAAATAAATGTCTGCACACCTAATCTGACATTGTCCTATTTACAGGTGGTTGGCAGTCAATCTGGAGTTTGTTGGCAATGGTGTTGTTTTAGCTGCTGCCATCCTCTCTGTAATGGGAAAAGACACTCTGAGTCCTGGCATTGTTGGTTTGGCTGTGTCACACTCCCTCCAGGTGAGATATTCAGTTGAATATAAATTCACACTATATCTCCATCAAAAAACATTTGGTACAACCCCTCAGGCTCCAATCAAGCATAAACAGTTACAGGAAAACACGTTAGGCTAAGTTGTGGTTTGCCGCTAGGCACTGAACGTTTGATATACTGTTTGTGCAAACTCCAACCATATCTTCGTTCAGGCCAGGGCATGTTTTAAATTTCAGTCTTGTTTTTGTTTTGCAGGTGACTGGAATTCTGAGCTGGATCGTGAGGGCGTGGACAGATGTGGAGAACAACATAGTGTCAGTGGAGAGAGTTAAGGAGTACTCTGACACTGTTAAAGAGGTGGGCATGTTTCTCTTTTGGAGGGAAACTTCCTTCAGAGTGATGCGAATATTACACAACATACCGTATGGCAAATCGAAAGAAATTGGACTGTTGATCTATAATATAAACAAACAGCACGGTTCAAGGCTACTTTATAAACTGTCCTTGACTCACCCTTCCACCCTAGGCTGCTTGGAGTGTGGAGGGCAGTACCCTGCCCCTGGCCTGGCCCCAGACTGGCACCATCGAGTTCCATGATTATGGGTTGCAGTACCGCAAAGGCCTGGATTGGGCACTCAAAGGCATCACCCTGCGTATCCAGGAGAGAGAAAAGGTCAGGACTGCCCTCTAACCCTATGTAAATAACTCTGGGTCTAGGACTCAGTTTTTCCCCACTGTCAGAAGAAAACTCTAATCATGACAAAATACTGTATATTGGAATACATTGTTGGAATTAGTTTGTGCTGGGAGCATGGGGTTTTATATGCACTTTCAAACTATTCTGCGAATATCTGTCACTTCCAGGTTGGCATAGTGGGAAGGACAGGAGCAGGGAAGTCTTCACTGGCTCTGGGGATTTTTAGGATCTTGGAGGCTGCCAAGGGAAAGATCTACATCGATGGTGTGAACATTGCAGAGATTGGACTACACAACCTCCGATCCCGCATCACTATCATCCCTCAGGTAATACACAGTCAAATTGATGTAAAAACAGATGGATGATCATGTTTTGGCCCATTCATATTGGTAAATAAAATACCTGCAAAGAATGTTCTGGAAGGAACCTGTGATGTGAGGTTGGACTATTTCCTTTTCTCCATCAGGACCCTGTGCTGTTCTCTGGCTCCATGAGAATGAACCTTGACCCCTTTGACGCCTACACAGATGAAGAAGTGTGGAGTGCTCTGGAGCTCGCTCACCTCAAGAACTTTGTGTCTGGACTTCCTGACAAACTCAACTACGAATGCTCGGAGGGAGGCGAGAACCTCAGGTGAAACACAAGCCTTGCACTGTAGATTACACAAACTTTCATACACCCTCTCAGCTGTGGCTTTCATATACCCTTAGGCTGTAGTTACCAACCAGGGCCTAGTTCTATCATCTCAAATGATGCACCACTTTGACAAGGTACCATTTAAGACACAGCATGAATCTTTCAACCTATCCATCTTCTCTTGTATAGTCTTGGTCAGCGCCAGCTGGTCTGCCTTGCCCGAGCTCTCCTGAGAAAGACCAAGATCCTGGTTCTGGACGAGGCCACAGCAGCAGTGGACCTGGAGACTGACACCCTCATCCAGTCCACCATCCGTAGCCAGTTTGAGGACTGCACTGTGCTGACCATCGCCCATCGCCTCAACACCATCATGGACTACACCAGGTAACAGCACAATTCTTTAGCAGGATTACAGTGTTACAGTGTACACGTGGCCAGTGTCATTCATTCCTTACAAAAAATCACAAGCAATGCTTGTGTATACAAAGTATTCTCCATGTAATGATAAAGGCTAATGATGGTAGAGATAAGGAAAATTCAATATTATATTTGACCCCTCTCTTCACCTTCCACAGAGTCATTGTCATGGACAAGGGTCACATCACAGAGATGGACTCCCCAGCCAACCTCATTGCTCAGAGAGGACAGTTCTACTGGATGTGCAGGGAGGCTGGGCTGGTCTAGGCTCCCCAAGCTCCACCAAGGGTCTCTCTGTGGCTAGGGAAAACGTACACAAAGTACCCTGGTCCACTCTCAAATCTAATCAGGTAGAGAATTGGCCATTTAATGCTCTAATCAAGGCAGCTCGAACTATTACTTAAGGGCATTGCTTTTTGGAAAGGTGACCCGGAAGTGACGTTTCTGGTCACAGAAAGTAAGGTCTTGTTAAATGACTGTTATTGCAAGTGCTGTTCTTGGACTATTAGAGTTTTTAGATGGTTGGATTTTTTTTTTTTGTGATGCATGTTGTAAATAGTTTACGTACAGTAGAGGAGTGTAGAGTGTCATATTTTTTTGAAAGGGTACTTAGGGATGGAAAAAGTGCCAAGGAATCAAAAGAAAGGACTTTTCACTCTCTGAATGTGAACCCAGTTGTTCTGTCAGGATCTGCTACTTTAAATGAAGTAATTATTATGAAGAACATGGTACTGTACATTTGTCAATGTAGAAGTCTCAGGCCAAATGCAACAACTATATTCATGGT
This sequence comes from Osmerus eperlanus, assembly GCF_963692335.1. Classification (NCBI taxonomy): domain Eukaryota; kingdom Metazoa; phylum Chordata; class Actinopteri; order Osmeriformes; family Osmeridae; genus Osmerus; species Osmerus eperlanus. The sequence continues at coordinate 7,142,753 of NC_085039.1, read as the reverse complement.
TATTCCACACAGAAAACATAAACCTACAGAACAAAATAGAATCATTGAATTTGTATTCACCTCAAGCGACCTCAGCCTCAGAAAGATGACTAGTTTCTTAGACAATAACTACCCCCCCCTCCAAAAAAAAAACTGGGGGAAGGAGTGCTTTCGCCGTCTAGCCCTCACTAGTCATTTAATGTTTTATGAGTTGGGGAAAAGAAGAAAACTGTTGATGAGGCCAAGGTGCTAGCAAGCGTCCAACTATGTTGCGGCGTTTGTTTATTTCAGTCAAAGTAAACACATTTATAACGGACGATAGAAAATTATCGACCAATATGCAACCTGACCTTTCCAAAGCTGCTTGTGGGAAACCCAACACGAATGAAGGGGATACCAATACAAAGCAGCAGTGATGAATCCAGGACTTCCATCTGCTTCCATCTGCTTGCCAGCCGCTCACCAACACACAAACAAACTGAAAACTACATTATTTTAGGTTCTGAAGTAAGAGTTTATCTCCTTATAGATGTGTTATTTTTGATAATTTGTGTTAGGCTATTACAGGCTGTGTAGAAAATGTCTCCTTGTTGACTATATGCATTTTCTAGAGATCCACATGGATTTTCCAAGAGAAGTGACCTTATTGTATTTTTGTCTTACTGGTTTAGACAGTATGCTAAGAAGCTATACTATATGTATGTATAATGTAATGTAAGTGGCCTTCAAAATCTAAAGATTGTATTATATTTATACTTTTATATTCAATCTGTTCATTATTGATTGATTGATGCAATGTCTGTAAAATACGTTATGCTGGATACAATAAAACATTTGTTAGAAATACTGATTTAAATGGTACCTTGTACAGCAATGCTCTTATAAGTGGCCATACAGTTATGCGTGATTGCACTTTATAACCAAGGAATCTGGAAATTATTCTCGACACTCCATATTACAGACTTTCCATAACAAGTCTTGATAATATATACGCTTTGGGGTGAATTATAAAATGCTGGATGATTCCAGATTGTAGACATCTGAACGCCAAGTGATTTCATGTGACTTCAGTTTAGGGGAGATATTTAGACACCATCATGAAACTAAAAGGATTGCTTCACCGTGGAACTGTAGCTTCACAGTTACACCACTAGATGGCAGCAGATGTTAACTCGTGTCGTCAGTTTTCCCCTTTGAACTCAAGGAAAAGTAAACGTCATTTCATTTGTTTACACCTGTTGCAATGGCGACCATAACAGAACTGAAATGCGGTAAGACCCCTGACATGTTTCACTTTTAAAACAGTACAAGCACAAAACTATATCGTTTTAATAGCTGTTTAACTTATTCAAAGCTAGCGGCGATATATATGGCTATGCTTAAAATGACTAGCTACAGTACCTACCTCATAATATAAAGTTTGTCACGAAGTGACATAGTTTGCTATGTTAGCTGCGCTGTTTGGTTAGCTTATCTAACAATGATACACTACAGTATGAACCCGTTGAGTAGCCATTAATGGTTATTTTATGTCCAAAATCTTCTAGTGTTGCCACATTTCTTACCCTTGTGATGAACGTCTTTACTTCAAGCGTTAAGAGAGACCCTGGAGTCTCGAGGAGTCTTGGGGCAGTTGAAGGCTCGCATCAGGGCTGAAGTGTTCAACGCGCTTGATGACCAGAGCGAACCCCGTCCCGCGCTGTCGCACGAGAACTTGCTTATAAACGAGCTCATCCGCGAGTACCTGGAATTCAACAAGTACAGATACACAGCGTCGGTGTTGACCGCGGGTGAGAGACCGATACTTGCCTTCACCGACTTCCGTTTGTCTAGCTGTGGCAAGTCAGAGGAGGACATAGGTCAAATATGCCTATGTTGGTTGTATTGTTAAGCTTGTGAGCTCTCATTGAAACGATTACAAGTTATATGTATTCTATTCACAGAATCAGGCCAACCTGAAGTTCCACTGGACAGAGAGTTCATGGCGAACGAGCTAAAGGTTGTGGAGGATCCTAGTTCAAAATCTGTGTAAGCTTTTCTAAGGCTTAATGTGGAGACCACTTAATATTGCACATATATTCATATATACATCTTTGTTCTCTTTGTCCTGGTTCTGAGATGCAATTTATATTTCTAGGCCACTTCTCTATGGCTTGCTGTCCCACTTCCTGAACAGCAGTGGTGACAGTGGACCGAAACTGTTCCTCAGGAGTTCGTCTGCTCCGAGTGGAACCAGAGAAGCCAACTCGCTCCCTGGAGCCTCTGACTTCTAACACAGCGGGTGAGAGAAAAGGGAAATTTGGGCCTTGATTTTTGCCAAACCCAAAATGTTGATGGCTGTGATCATGCAGTCAGAAATTGGGTGAAAGAGATACCATTTCTCCTTCTCAGGTTGTCATCGCTGCAGTGTGGAAGAAGACACATTTTCTTCTGGAAAGGAAATGGCCTGGACTTGTGATGAAAGCCTTAGTGGTATGTTGCCAAATCAGGGAACAGACTGAGCTCCTTATACATTCCTTAAGTGTCTGTTTGCAAGTTGATCGTCATCAGTGAGCAGAGATTTGCTTGTGTTTAAAGTTGGTTGACTTTATCGATCTGCTTTTGTTTTATAGTCAATTTTGACTTTCTTTTTTTGTACAATAATTGTATGTGTATGAATGTATTTAAGTCGTTATATAAATAAAGTTGTTATTGACACACTTTTATAATTTATTTTTTATCTATTTTGTAGTTTATTAATAGGAGTCTGTCATTTCCATTATTTTTGCATGATATGTGTAAGGGCCATGAATGGACTGGGATGATTTGGTTATTCCATCACATGGGGGCAGCAGCACTAAACACTTAACGATGAAAAAACATACATCATTTGCCTTGTATGTCAGATCCAAGTGCTGGTAAAAAACACATTGGGGAAAACTGAACCATATTATTCAATTACAGTTCACATCTTTTCTTGTAAAGTTTATCCCTTTATGTACATACAACATACATGTTATGCCAGAGCTCAAAAGCATGTAACTAGATATTATTTGTAGTCTAATTAGTAGTGTCCAAAACCTACAAACTCACAAACTGCAGCCTCACTGCAATGCACTGCTGTTGTATAAGGCAAAGTTCTACAACAGTATGCATCCACTAGCCTACTGCCAAGACTAATAGGTTGTACAATGTATTTATCAGAGCAATGTTTCTGTGTACTGTGTCTTTGGAATTATTCCATCTTCCACAAAGTTTTCCAATCAATCATTTTCAATTTAAGTCAGGTGTGTGTTTGACAGTGATTATTAGTTCAGTCAAGACACTCACGTGATTGATTTCACCATTTATTCATACACGTCAAATGGTTTAACATTGGCGGAATGGATGTACATGGGGAAGCGCTCCCTGCCTTCACTGCAGCATGCATGACATAGGCAGGGAGCAACGAGTTAAATCCCCCACAGGGAGAACAGATAGACCACATGGGGGAGAAGGGGATGGTGGTGGGTGGCAGCAGCGCAGAACACAAAGTTAATCGAGGACGCGTGTGCGTGCATGTGTGCGACTTTATAGCGCCGCCTATCGAGCTAAGCCTATGGGCTAAGAACACGGCGATGGGTGATATGACGCGCGCTCGCTGCCCGACTGCCATGCCTGAACCGGCTTCGCTCATTAATGAGTAGATGAGTGAAATTGTTTTACCTGTTACAAATTTACAAATGTAATGCATTATTGGGTGTTTGTCAAAATAAGTTTACTTTATATTAACAATATAATAAATCATATTCACAGATGTTGAATGAAGTATTTTGGCATAATATCCATAATATTCTTTACTTTTCACAATGCTGTTTTAGCTAATCCTAGTGGTTTATCAAAATGATGGAACTGGAGAACCGGCTGCTTTGGCGGATCCCCACACACACCCCTCCCTCAGTGTTTTCCGCGCGGCAGCTCAGGAACGTTTCTGGAGAACCCTAGTGACGTCCCCATGTGGCCCAGACCCAGCGCAGGTCACACAAACATCTTCCTCGGTTCCAACCCAGGCCCCCTGCCTCTCCGCCTTCCCCCATCTCACTTCCTCCCTTGCCATAAAAGGGAACTTGACATTCTTTTCTTGTAGAGAGTGACATGGTTGCTGGAAGCACTGCGACCCTAAGGAGTAACTTGAGAGGCTTATTTCTTATGTTGCTTTCTTTCCAGACCTCGTTTGACCTGTGTTGTAGGACAGTGGTGTTTTATAGGTTATTGTTCCAGTAAACTGCCAAAGTGATCTAAAGACGCCTGTCCTGAGATGATGTGTTGCCAGCCTACAGAGCCTACAGATGCCTCGTGTTACTGTACCAATGTGTTAATGGAGTGTTAATTCATTGCTTGCTGGGAGGCTAAACAGGCCATTCAGTGGTCTTCCTCCATGCAAGCACAAACAAAATGGATGCCCGAACCTGCTTTGGCTCAACGAGAAGTTAATTCCACACACATGTATCAAATGTAATCTTCCCCTTTGGATATTACACTTCTATTGGCTGTTTGGCCCCTGCAATCACCACTAATGGTTACACATTCTCTGGTACAGCTATATATGCAGAGGAAATTGAAGATTTAAATTGGAAGATTGCCTGAAAATAGGTAGCATTTGTTCCATGATATAAATTGGAAGTGCGTGCAACAGCTGTATAAATACTGCTGACCACAGCGCTGTTTCTTCGTGCATGAGAGAAGCATTGTTAGTTTTGAGCCTGAATTAGAATGCAAGTGCATTCCAAAAGGGTCAAATATATCCATAAACGTATTGTTCTATTGTTTGTCCTTGTATGGTCAAAGCAGTAGATGGTAACATGAATCTCATTAAATTGGAGTCAGAAAATTTATGAATGTCTCATATAGTAGCATATACTTTTAGATGATGTAAATGTCAACAATGTCTTTTCACTGCAACTCGTATACATAGTTTTTTTTGGAGTTGTTGATGGCCATTACAAAGAAAGAGACCTCTAGTTTATTGGAATTGGCACAAGATAACAAGGTACTCAAGTTATGAACACCAGTCTATCACACATTCACACACAACACACAGAAACATAACTGGCATTCACACTACAACCTTGAGTCAATAATGCAAATTCTCCTCCTCTTCTGCCAATCATCATCAGACAGTAGTCAGAGAAGGAGTTCCAGCTAAGTCAGGGTACTGCGTTTTGGTCGAACTTCCCAGAGAAGGAGATTCCTTTCTAGGACACACCAGTCATACACTCTGTCTTTCCCAGTTTCTCCACCTCCTCTTTTTGGAGGGGTCATCCATCAGGCTCTGCCGACTGAGCACGAATAGTTCTGCTGTCATTAAAATGCAATGAATAAACATGCACACCAACACACTGACAGAAGAAGGAAAAAGCAGACATAAGGACACTACAGACTCGATCACTGGGAATCTGACCGTGCAGAATGTTGTTACCGTTTGAATTCAGTATGTAGGTATCATTAAGCACAGTACATTTTTAGATTAATTTTCTTCATCATCCTCTCTGACATACTTCAACAAAAATACAAGATCATGTAAAATCATTGAATGGCAAGGCAAAAGTATAACTTATATCAAGGCGTCTGGTTTCTGGGATGGACTGTAACTATTGTTCTGTACATCTGTACATCTGTAGTCTATTGACAACATACAGTATTGGCGTCGTCAAGGTTGTTGCATGTAAACAATGTGGAGTTCTTCCCATAGAAGCGACACTATTTGTTTGAGCAGTGCCATTGCTACTGGACCATATTTAGTCACTGGGGCGCAGGCTGGCTGGCTGTGCTACAATTTCAAACACAGAAAGCTGCCGAGATTCCATGCAGACCTCACTGTCCTTTTATGGCACACACTACACTGCCTCTCTCTCTCTCTCTCTCTCTCTCTCTCTCTCTCTCTCTCTCTCTCTCTCTCTCTCTCTCTCTCTGTCACTCTCTCTCTCTCTCTCTCTCTCTCTCTCTCTCTCTCTCTCTCTCTCTCTCTCTCTCTCTCTCTCTCTGTCACTCTCTCTCGCTCTCTCTCTCTCTCTCTCTCTCTCTCTCTCTCTCTCTCTCTCTCTCTCTCTCTCTCTCTCTCTCTCTCTCTCTCTCTCTCTCCCTCCCTCTCTTTCTGTCGGTCTGTTTCCCACTCTGTCTCTCTCTGTCCCATTCAGCTTCATCTTTCTCTTCTCTCCTTTTGTCTCGACCCCATCTCACATAATGGTCTTTACTCTGGTCTCCTCTTCTTAACTTCACACCTTCTCAGCACCGCATGTTGATATTCGCCAGAGAGCTCCAGCCAAGCAATCTTCACGAGCAAAGGCCTTACATCTTAAACCTGGGGGGGCTGTCATCGGTGTTTCACACATACCAGCAATGTGCCTCTTTGGCCCAAACTACGCGCCTATCACTGCGCTTGATTTATTGGGCCAAACAGAAGACTGTCCTTATATAGGAGGTTCCATCGGACAGAAGTCTGGAGACAGTACTAGGGATGCAGGCAAGGGAGGGAGGGGAGGGGGTGGAATGTGATAGGGCTAAGGATAAGGGAAACACTAGGGATACGTGTGGGACATTTACCCCTCACTTCCCCCCACCAAACACACACACACCCCTTGTATATCGAGAGAAGACCCCCCCCCCCCCCACACACACACACACACACACCTTCGACACACACCTCATTCCTTCTCTGTCTCTATCTTAGGGCAGCTAGGGGAATCCTCTTCTGGGAACAGCTGGTCAGCCTTATGGGGGAGTGAGATGATGGACACAGGAACTCTGGGACTTTAACATGCGGACACATTCTACTGTGGCCTCAAAATGCAATTATTTCAATACAGCCTCTAGCACAGACCAGTACAACTGTCAGAACTGCAATAGCCTTACTTTGGTGTGACCATCAGGTCACCCCCTAAAGAGCCTACTGTATTTTCTTAATGCAATGTGACTCAAGAGAACAAGCCTTAACAAATCACTCTCCAGTTAAAGCAATACAACTGAAACAGCTGTCTAGAATAGATTTTAGCCTGATTTTTTTTTACAAAAGTGTATTCAAAATGTGTTTTTATAACCTACTATCTCCACAATTTCACATTTGTCATCCAACCTAGTAAATTATCTGAACGTTTTGGGTGTTCAACAATTAATGTGATGTTTCACTCCAGCAGCCTCGGTTCTTCTTTGAAGATAATCAAGCGCGCATGTTCTAGGCTACTTCTCTTGAAGAGGATGCTGACAACAGTGCGTGCAAGTGAGAGGAGGGACCGACCGCGCGGCTCCGCCCTCGCGCACGCCGGCGTAGTTTAAATGTTAATGCTGGGTACTATACCGGGGTCATTTGGACTGTTCTTCTTTGGAGTACTCCGTCAATCACAGGACGCTCCAAACCCCAACTTTCCAAATTCCAAATCCCCTCCTCATCATCAAACTTTAAGTAAGTATTTTTATGTTACACACTTCGTTTTCACTCACAAATGGATGTGCACTTGTTCGTGCGCATCTCTTGTAACACGCAGTGACTGACATTGATGCATATGAAACTGTCACTCATATCGATATTTCTTCAATGAAATCCATTATGTATTTACAGCAGACACTACTTGTTCTGACATTTGTGCGTTTGTACGTTGTAAACGTAGTGGGCGGCATTGCAATAGTTCAAATATAAGGAACTTATTTTACTGCAGAAAGCACTGACACATCTGTGGTGTAGCATTCATGATATTGATGACATGACGTTTCCTTGCATTAAAAGTTCTGGTAACAAAAGCGTTTCCTTTCGAATACTAAATTGGACTTCGAGCATAGGTTTTAATATTGAAAGGCAAGTTATATGATAATTCGGTTCCACATTTGATCAGTGACCATAAAAACTTTAGAAAACTAGGAGGAAGTTGCTGTTTCAGTATCTGAAAAAAAAAAAAAAAAAAACAGACTTCCATCACGACTTACCACGATGTTTCCTGTTCTCCTAATATGGATGTATAAAAAGCCTGTGTAGCTGGTGTGGCTGAGTTATAGACTGTGAGAACCAAATCCTGTCAGCTTGCATTGACGTAGGGCACCACAAAAAATGCAGTTAGAAATCAAGTCATACCTGTACTAAGGTTAATACCAGTGGAGCTGGAGTAAAACATATTTTCTTACAAGCAGTGATAATTGATAAGACTGATACTTTTATTTTCACAATCTGTAGAGAACATTGAGGAAAGGAATTAGGTTGGAAGGCTACTAGTCTCTGTTTTGTTTCTCATTGATGGTTGACTGTGGTACAGGAGAGATTCATTTCTCTCGATCTTGTCTTTAGTGCTCTGAGGTGAACTCTATATTACATTCTTTACTGCCTGCAGCATCGGTAAAATCACTCTTCATCCACTTTATATTTATTTTTCAGCGAATTTAAGCACTGCTTTGAGGCAGGATTGGAAAGCATGGTCAAAGGTCAACCAGCAGAAAATGACATTTGGATTCGAATTTGCTTGAAGTCAGTCAAATTAATAGTCAAATGTTGTGTAATGACAAAGTGTGTCTCATTACCTAACCTTATTAGAACAATTTGAAGCACTGTAGCAGGGGGAACACTCCCTAGTTGGAAGCAACGTTGAGAAGGATTGTAGCAGGTCCACCCTTCAGCAGGGCCCAGCCCCAACATGGTTAAAACATGGTTCCAAGTCAAATCTGTAGGAGGGACTCTAGATTATGCATACAATCATTACATTTTAACTTATTGGGGACCACCACAATGCACTCTGCACTCAAAACATAGCAACAGGCTAAGAAAGTGTTTTCATCACAGTGTTGTCTATCTTTGGACCTGTCCAGCCAGGCGCTTAATTGGATTTAAATGATTTTAACACAATGTCTCTCTCTCTCTCTCTCTCTCTCTCTCATCTCCTCTCTCTCTCTCTCTCTCTCTCTCTCTCTCTCCTCTCTCTCTCTCTCTCTCTCTCTCTCCTCTCTGTCTCTCTCTCTTCTCTTCTCTTCTCTTCTCTTCTCTTCTCTTCTCTCTCTCTCTCTCTCTCTCTCTCTCTCTCTCTCTCTCTCTCTCTCTCTCTCTCTCTCTGTGTCTCTGTCTCTCTCTCTGTCTCTCTCTCTCTCTCGCTCTCTCTCTCTCTCTCTCTCTCTCTCTCTCTCTCTCTCTCTCTCTCTCTCTCTCTCTCTCTCTCTCTCTCTCTCTCTCTCTCTCTCTCTTCTTGCTCTCTCTCTCTCTCTCTCTCTCTCTCTCTCTCTGTGTCTCTGTCTCTCTCTCTGTCTCTCTCTCTCTCTCTTCTTGCTCTCTCTCAGTCTCTCTCTCTTCCTCTTCCTCTCTCTCCCTCTCTCCCTCTCTCACTCTCTCTGTATCTCTAGCTCTGTCTCTTTTCAGTTGTGCAGGGATGCTTTCCCTATGAAAAGTCAGAATGAGCAAAATGATATTCAGCTTGTTTGTACCTCATATCCGAGTGTTGGAATGCTTTGCATGGTGGTCGTGAGGACAAATCAATGCCTTATTAGGTGCTACACAAATACTGGCAATACTGTAATCAGTCTCAAATGACAACATAAATGGACTTAAAGGTGCTCTGACTGAGCCAAGGGTTTGTTAGTGTTTATCATCAGTAAGTGGACTATTGCCATAAGGCGTAACGCTTATCTTCCTCTGCTGACTATTATTCATTTGAATCATCAAGGCATAAGGATACAGAGTTCAGGGGTTAGAAGACTACAGGGAATGGAGTTGTGATGTGGCCATGGGACAGAAAGTAGAACCTTTCACAGGCCCAAGGATCAACTCATGTCCTCTGAAAATAGAGAAAATAGAAAGGTCACACAGTCTCCTGGGTAACAGGCCCATTTATACTCAGTTTTTAGACTTCTGCTTATCCGATAATATCAAAAAGTTTGTTCGCTTTGTATTTAATAAGTTAAAGTGGCATTATTGACAATACAACAACAATACTGACAAATAAGCTGATGAACTATATAACTATACAAATAACTGTTCACAGTCGGAATACAATGCATTTGTGGAGTGGGGGCGTCTAATGTCAGGATCTAATTGATCAGGGTAATATAAGTTATATGATATATCTATGGTTTGAATACATCTTAGAAGGTCTGGGGATAGGGATAGAGTGTTCAGAGGCTACAGGAAGTTACCCTCTTTAACTAAAATCTCACATTTCCCCATTCTATTCAGGGTTTGTCGATTGGTCACAGATTCAGATCAGGAGTGTTTGGCAACTGTTTTTGTCAATAACAGAGAAGATAGCGTCAGCCAGGTCGATTAGATCATCCTTCAGGAGTAGATGCTGATAGGCTAACCTGCATCAATATCCATCAAAGACATTGCTCTGCTGGTCGTGTTTTTTCTTTGGCATGAGGTGACAGCCCCCCCCCCCCCCGTCCTCTCCAGCATTTTGTGCTTAGAGACACGACATTTGACTGTGATTTTCACCTCCTCGACCATCCCACCTCCCCGTCTCTCCCTGCTGTTTGGTCCTCCCAGTGTTTACAAACAATCTTCTGGGGACCCTTATCACCCAGCTCGACAAGTGCTACCCGCTCAGACAGCCAACTGTCAAACTCCCCCCACCCCCCAATGTGTCAGACAGCTGTCATCAGTGTTCCCTGGGCAAAAACAAAAGCTGAGCACGCGTTGACACAGCCAGGAGAAAGAGAGAGAAAAGAGTGGGGGGGGAAAGGACATCAGACAGACAGAAACAGAGATTGAGAGGGGGGGGGGGGGGGAGAAAGGGAGCGAGGGATAGAGAGAGAGGGTGAGGGGAGGGAGGGAGAGTGGTAAAAGGGGGCAGAGGGGGCAGCCAAGTTAAAGGGAGTGTGGACTTAAAGGGAGCTGCACATGCTTTTGCAAGGGAGGAGGGGGGTCTTCAGGAAAACTTCAATTATGTCCAGGAAATAGGTGATCATCAAAGAATCAGCTGTTCCATCTGGCTCGTCTGTATACACAACACAGAACTGCAGTCCTAGTCTCTTGACCTTTACACAAGCTTCGTCCATTGCTGAATTCGGCATCCAATGTAAGTTACGAACAGACAGCATCCGTCTTCTAAGCAGAGTGTCTGACTTTGGACCAGTGGATGTGTATGCCTCCTTCCGTCCAATGGGTTTAAGGGTATGGCTATTTGGCTTTCGCTGCTGGTCTCAGGGGAGCACAATGCTAATATTTCCCATGGGGAATAGAGGCTGGTTTGCACAGTTCCCACTCCGCAAAGTGCATACCTCTCTTAGGACTGTCTGACTGTACTGAGATTGGTTGTGTGTGTATAAGTGTGTGTGTGTGAGTGTGTGTGTGGGTGCATGGAATTATGGATTCTGTGTCTATGGACTCAAGTGTGGCTCCTGGTCTGGGTTCAGGATTGCAACGATCAGTCTTAACCATCAAAGGTCAGCGTTTATCTTTAACGATTCTGAGGTCATTCAATTGAGTCTGAGAGTTTTGCTCATATGCACCCAAGGAATGCTTAGTGTGTAGACACTGCACCAGAAAGTCATGTTTTCTATAGGAAAACAAACTATATAATGTTTCCGTGTCTAATCCACTCAGTACATTCCACTTTGCGTACTGTATTGTGTAAAACAGCGTGATGGCTCTATGTGTGCTCAACTGGAAATAAAAGAAGCTGCGTTACCCCACAGTACGCGCACCTGTTTCGGAAGGTATTGCTCGGTACTAAAGCAGCTTCCTTGTGATACACTGGAGCGCAGGGACACCGCACACCAGGTGTTGGGCCGTGCCGCAGCCCACCACCCTACAAGTGTCGTAGCAGCGGGGACCATATGAAGCATGAACATTGAAGTCCACAACACAAAGCACACAACCGCCCCCCCTCCCCCTGCAGCTCTTCCGTGTTATCATTTTGGAGTAAACCGCGAGTCCGGTAGGAGACATACTATTCCCTATAAGGGCTTTGTTTGGGAGTTCACTTGCCTGGCTGTTTAGGTCCGTCGAAAAGAAGCCTGCTCCAAAGAAGGTGCCCATATATGGTCATCGCAACACAGGGCCATGTAGCTTAGCAGAGAGAGAGAGAGGGGGGAGCATGAAAGAGAGTGGGAGGAAGGGGGAAAAAATGGACATTGTTGTTACTTGAAGCAATTATTTTTTGACTGAGTATGGGTAAACTTTCATTAACGGCGAAGGCTCTGCTGGGTATTTGATGTGGCAGAAATCGATAGGTCTTAATCGTGCTAAGCTAAGAGTCCATTTCCCAGACTCAATCTTCATATCTAAATTAGGGGCCTGTAATGTTTGTGTCTCCCTTGTGGCGTGTGTGAAAGTGTAGAAGAGGGCGAGAGAGAGGGGGGTCTGTGAGAATGACGGGACTGGAAGTTTCGAATGGATGAGGAAGTTTAACCCTTGACGAAACTCTCCCTTAAAATGTACAGTCTTGGCAGGAGACTCTATTTATGAGAGTATGATGTAAGATCGTGTAAGATATGGCTAGCATTAGCTAGCTATGACTAACATTCAGAACTCCAAACTGCTTTATCAAGTATGTAGAGGGAGATTTATGACAGCATGAAATCAGCCTTCAACTTTTCTCTTACGAAGAGATTAATTATCACTTATGACTCATGACAGCTTGACCCATGAAATCTATTGCTTGCATTGCTTATCCCTCAAAGAACCAGTAGGATAAACTGCTTTACCACGATATGAAGCCTAGTCATTCAGCTGTTCAACATTCTTTCTTCTCTTGATTCCCTCCTTCCTTCATTCCTTCATATCCTCCTTCTTTCCCTCCTTTCTCCTTGTCAATCCGGGACACCTTCTTTCCTAACCACCTTACTTCTCTTCTACCGCCACTCCTTCCCATACTTCATCAAATCCATCCATCGATCCTTCCACCATTTATCTGTTCACCCTTTCATCGGCACGCTCACTCACTCACTCATCCTTCCTTCTATTCTTTCTTTCCATCACAGCTGGCCCAACCGACCTGCCAGGATGACAAAGAAGGCCCTGAGCGAGGACGAGAAGTTCCTCTTCCTGGACAAGGACTTCATCAACAGTCCAATGGCCCAGGCTGACTGGTCGGCCAAGAAGCTGGTGTGGATCCCCTCTGAGAAGCAAGGCTTCGAGGCGGCCAGCGTCAAGGAGGAGCATGGGGACGAGGTCCTGGTGGAGCTGGCTGACAACGGGAAGAAGGTGACGGTGAACAAGGATGACATCCAGAAGATGAACCCGCCCAAGTTCAGCAAGGTGGAGGACATGGCCGAGCTCACCTGCCTGAACGAGGCGTCCGTGCTGCACAACATCAGGGAGAGGTACTTCTCTGGCCTCATCTACGTGAGTAGCAACGCTTTCAAAGCGGCTAGTTGCATGCCAGTGTTTTAGCTGCCGAACACAGGGATTCCATAACGTTCCACAACACCTAACATTCACAAACCAATGGTATGTTGACGCTTTTTGATGGCATACTTGATGTTGTTGTGACCAATCCACCCTTTTCTCCCCTCAGACATATTCTGGCCTGTTCTGCGTAGTGGTGAACCCTTACAAGATGCTGCCCATCTACTCTGAGAAGATCATTGACATGTACAAGGGCAAGAAGCGCCACGAGGTGCCCCCTCACATTTACTCCATCTCTGACAATGCCTACAGAAACATGATGCAAGGTTAGTTCCTATCTGACTAACAATAATACAGCACCATTAACATCAAATAGACCCAAAGAACATCACTTTAAAGGGCACATTACAATGTTGCAAGAGCACAATTTGTACCCACAATTGGAGTGAGAGAGTCAAATCTTTTGACTTCAACACATCAACACAAACAAGTAAGTGTGAATAGCTCAATGAAGGCTGCGGTATCTCTCCAGACACTCTAAAGGGAGAATCCTTTATCCCCCACAAGCAGCTGATAAGTTGGAGAGCTAAGCCGAGTGCTAGCTCTTGTAAGCAGAGGCATTAACACGGTCTATTATAAAGTGATTTGTGCTCTGTTGAAGAGGATCCTGACAGCTTTAAGAGCACCGTGCGGGTGAACCGTGACAACAGCTGTCGAAAGTCGCGTTTTCGCATCGAAATATGGAAGACTGGCCCAGGCTCTTTCACGGCCATTATCACACGTCTCTTCTCAAAACGGGGCCGGCAACAAGGTGTCAAGCCCACAAAACACCAAGTTGCATGCAGCAAGTTGTATGCAATATCATTTTCATTACAAACGTTCATAGGCTTCTTATATCAGCCACAGTATGCTGTATATTCACCGTCTACGGATAATAACCACAGAATTTAAGGCATGTATAACAACATAAATAAAAAAAATAAAAAAACATTTCACACCAATAAACACTATACATCCTCATAGTGAGAGTTGGACGGGAGGTGGCAATTGTGGCAGCGGCCTAGTTGTGCTTACAGTAAATGCTTCTTGGCTAACCCTAAGGCACTAATACCTCCAAGAGGCTCATTTCCTGATGTGGATTGTTCTAGTATTCCCATAGGGGCTGTTTCATGTGGTTTCAGAGGGGGTCGTGCCCACTTGACCTGTCTGAGGCGATGGGGATTCTCCCAGGAGCCCACATCTCCTTTGAATAACTCTTTGGATCTTTGTTCAAACAAAGTTGCCTTTTTGCCTGTTTCTTTTCAGTGGCTGTGTGAGTTGAGGTGAATTGTCTATCACGGCCTTACAGATGTATACTGTAGATAGTGAAGCCTTCTTTACTGGGTGTGTAGCTCAGTTCTGCAAAGCTATGACAAAGTGAAAAGAAGAAGTTAATGTGAAAGCCATGGCTAATTTGTTGTCACTCTTCCACTGTGGTTGATGAACGTGGCACTGCACAAGAACAGTATTTAGACATCCCAACAGTGTTTGTCTGTCCCTGCCTTGGAAAAGAATGCCGCCCCTTATAATATTTTGCCCGTAGTGTAAACAATGATTTTAAGTTCAATGAGGGTCTTTTAGCAACATGGCCTTGCATTAGCATGGAAAGTGGTGTATGAAATCGCTCCCTCATCATTGTTTTAAGTGCCAAGCCATGAGTGATGTACCTGATTTAAGCCCTGTTTGTTTGCCAAGCAGAACACAATGACATCACTCTTCCTCATGTTTCTGCTATGATGCCTGTT